>NW_024387477.1:1045765-1312914 GCF_900408965.1 Simochromis diagramma
TAGAAGGAAAAATCACTAATTTGTCTTTTTGTGGTGGATTTCAGAGAACAGCTTCATCACTATGGAGGCGATCATTTCTGAGCTAACCAGTGTTACCAGTATGCATACTGACTCTTGTTGACTCTATAATATTAGCTACAAAGACTCTACTTGGTTAGTTTTTGCTGTTTAATTTTACAGCAGCTTGAATTATGTGACATGTACATTTCAAGTCAGATCAAAGTGAAAAAAAAAGGAAAATATATTTCTTTGTCTTATTACATAAACTCATTTAATATGATACAATTAGACCATTTATTGGTCAAACTAAGTATTGCAATCAAGTACAGGCACCACCAACACGACTGCAGCTGCTTTGAGCTCGATCTGTAATAAAGTAGCATTTCTCTCTGTGGAAAAATTAACCAGAAATATTTAAACAATGTAACAATTTCCCTAATATTATCCACCGAGGAGGTCATGTGACTGGTTTGCTTTGTTTGTTAGCAGGATTACTCCGAGGTGAGGGTTTACGCAGCTTAGCAGTGATTAACGTTTGATCTGGATCTGGGAATTTTTAGGGGGAATCTTTACCACCAAGGAGCAAAAGTTGGACATTTTACATCATATGTTCTCACATACCAACCAAACTGAAATGTAAAAAGCGATTGGGAGACATCATCTGACAGTCTTCAAATGTCCTTCTAGCAAAGATTACACAGATTATGTTTTCTCATTTACTGCTGTAGCAAAGCAGTGGGGATTACCCTTACACAGACACTGTGTGCTTCCTAACAAAGTTACCTGAGAGCAGGTACTCAACCTGTTCAGCACAGAGCCAGCACATGTGGTGTTTAGATCAGGTGAAAAATATGGAGTCAAACAAATGCAAAAGGATTTCATTATTTTAGGGACAGTAAACAAACAAGAATTTCCTGATGTTACTGTTCTCTGTTTAAGTGAAGCTCAACTTGGATCCTTTTTGAATGTTACTGACTGGGGTTAGTAACGAAGAGGAACACTACTCCCAGTGATATCAAAATGAAGCATTTTATAAATCAAAACTCTCTGAACTTAGTCACAGAAGTGTTTCAGTGTGTAGCAGGCATGAAAATGAGAACCGCTAAAAAGGAGAAGCAGCAGCAGAGGCTGCAGTTAAATCTGTGCAATACCCGTGTGTATGGCCCATCTCATGAAGAGCGGAGCATCTTTCTCCAGGTCCCAGCCATGACGGGCAGCGTGCATCCAAGGAATCTGGAAGATCCTCTTCTCCTACAAACAATTTACATTGTTAACATCATCTTGAATTACAGTGTGTGTGTGTGTGTGTGTGTGTGTGTGTGTGTGTGTGTGTGTGTGTGTGTGTGTGTGTGAGTGAGACAACACTCACTTTGTTAAGCCATTTCAGCCCTGGAATCTGACAGGATTCGATTTGTTCCTGTAACCAGGGTCTCATCCTCATTCGTTCTACTGGCATTGCGGTCTGTGAAGTCACACACACAGATACGTTATTATGAATGTGTGAGCACTGGTATGGATACTAGGATTCAAAGATGTTTTTTACACATTATAGCATATTGTAGCAACTTTAAAAAAAATAACAGAAATGCTGTAATACGTGATCTGCCGTGATGCTCACTGTGCCAAGAACACTTAAAAAAAATCTTGTTTCACACAGGATGAACGGAGCGGCTGCACCAAGCCAACGACAAACAAGAACGATTCTGAACCATGAATCACCCAGAGCTACTCAAGTAGAGCTGGAAATGAGCATAGCAGCCCCCCACTGATGTTTTTCCCCCATTCATAGTCATCATTTCAGAGTGAGGTGTGGAACACAGTTGAATCAGATCTGTGTGTGCTTGTAAAGATAAAACTCTTGGCCAGGCTCTTTAATGTGTTCACAAAGAACAGCAGCCATAAAACACGGTTCATAAATAAAAATGTCAGCTCATGTTTGTAGCTCTACACTCAGCCTCACACTGTTTGTTCCAGAGAACGACACCTGAAATAAAACAACAATGGACCAAGAGGAAAAAATGAACACAGAGCTCATAACCGTCCCAGAAAACTTTAGCCCACCCATGTCGCTACATTTGATTTAAGGGCAGAGTGATGATCTCTGCACACAAACCTGATCAAAGTCCAGTCAGGCAGACACTCCCTGCCAGCGCAGTGCTTCCCCAACAGGTTAAACAAGGTGAAACAGCACAGCATCAAATCCAAAATATCAAACAAGGCTGAGCCTTTCAGCTGCGTCTGCTCAGTGAAAGCTCACAATATCACTACAGAAAACACAAGCTGAAAAAGATACAAGGAGTGCAGCACAAATGGCACACATGGGCAAAACACAGGGCCCACGTCCCACTTCAACACAGCCCCTGGTGCCCAAAAATGAAAACTAAACAACCCACGCAAATATCAATAAGAGACAGCTTTGTGTCACCAAATCTCAACGCAAATGACTTCAGCAAACACAAACTGATATTTCACCTTTAAAGTCCTATCAGCGCACTAAGCTCTCAGTGGTTTGCACACCTGAAGCATCTTTGACTTGCTCACTGTAAACAACCCAGTCAGGCTGCCATCAGGTGCAGGGCAAACGCTCCTACAAGCAGATCCAAGTATGCTGCGGGTGCTTTCAGTTACTGCTGACCTAAGATCAGTTACACCTGTGCATGCAGCATTCAAAAACAGACTCAAAACCTTTTTTTGTTTGCACAGGCTTACACTTGTTTACTTTAAGGCATTGTAATCCTACATGTTTTTATCTCATACATGAAGCACATTAAGTTTACATGTGATAAAATGTGCCATTGCTGTTTAACTCAGATGCAACAGGGGGCGCTGCACCGATCACTGTGCAAACAAACTGTGCTGTGTGCTTCAAAAGCAGACTTTGCTGGTCTTGGAAAGACAGACAACCGTCTCAGGTGTTCCCAACAGACTACATGACACACAGCATCAGTTAGAAATCATTCACACAGGTTACTTACAGTCACACTAGCGACTCAGGACAAGAAATTGATTTATTTATTCACAGATAAGACAGCTCATTAGTTCATATATAGTAAAAACGACCCAGGTATCTCTTCATCCTCATTTATCACCCAAGTTCTGACCGCAGCTTGCTTCACACGTTAAAAGCAGCACGCTCACATTCACAAATACGAGCATTTGTTTGTTCTTAAATTACGTCTGTGGATATTAATATTTTATTAATATTTTCATCATTCACAGACATGCAGTTTAACTACAGGTATACTTGTAAAAACTTAGTTTTATTTCAGGGTATCTGACGCTGACAGAAGACATTTTCTAACAGAAAGACAATTGAAGGGGAAAAAAAAGACCCAGATCTATTTTAACGCATTCGCCAAATTCACTTAACTCAGCACTATGTCATGTTTCCGCTCCGTTTTTCAGAGAGACAGACTGCATGTAAGTCCTCTGAGAGAACAGCACATGTGTGAATACATTTCAATAAGCAGATGTTTAATAGGTTGAAGGGGGAATCATCACAGCGGGACTTTAGGGTTAAATGAATGCGGTTAAACCGTTGACGCAAACTATACTGATTTCTGACCAACATGTCATCACAGTGCGTGGCACTATGTGTGCTTTCTTCTGTTTTTTACTAATTGCACAATGAGGAACATTTGCTGCTGATAATGCGGAAAAATTGGATCAAGAAGAGTTGAAATATGCATTTACACTGTGTACATAACGGTGTCTACACAAATATAGTCCAACTGTACATTTAAAAATATAACATTCAATATTATAACATCAATACTACTTTTTAAATTATTAATAGTATTACTATTATTATTTCTTCATTGTATAGCACATTTATTTTTATACTGCTAAACATGGTAAGTTACTTGTCACGGAGTGCAGACAATATAACACTTGTAGTGTTTTCAGTGTAAATAACACGCACTAAGACCTGAATACTGTTCACGGCTCAGTCCCGCTGCTACTCACATTATAACACGGTAAATACACACAGTTACAAACAGATAAACACTGTACACTTCAAAGAGCGGGAGGATGCTAGCAAATATTAACAATTCCAGGTAAACAGCCACATCAGCGCTGACTTTCCAACGTTAGTAACGTGTTTGTTCTGGAGTCGAGTCTGCTTTAGCAGCGGGGGTCAAGTCAGAAGTTTATCGCGCCCTGTGTGTCTACCGCCTGCCACCGAGCTGACCCAAAACAACGAAGTCAAAAGTGAAAATAAATCCCATACCGAGTCATGAAACGCGGAGACAAACTGCAGAACTACTTTCACTTGAGCTAGGGATCCGTCATGTCGCCCTGTAGGAAGTCAGTGTGGCCAGGGGAGCGCAAGGCAGCGACGTTAATATGCGGAAATAAGATGTTACCTGTTAGGTTTGGACGGCCTCGGGCTCCACAGTCCCGCTGTCGGAATAAGAAGAGCAGCCAAAGCCGGACAGGTTAACGTGTTCGAGGTTTTAAGTGGAAAAGGGAAAGTGTGGTCGTCGTTTATTTCTGTTTCTGCATTCAGACCGAAAGCAAAACAACGGCCGCTTCGGGAAGTGGGGGCCAGAGCTGGAAATCCCCCTCCTGCTCTCGTGCTCTCGCTTTGGGTCGGTCTCGAGCGTCGTGAAGTCTCGCGTGCGCTCGCACACGTCGAAGCGAAGATGGCTCACTCCGTTGTGTTTTTTGGTTTTTTTTAATTATCTTTTTTACTATTCACCTTGCCACGCCACTCCAAAACACCAACATTAAATCACTGCACGCCTGGGATATATATACATAGCTCAGTGACTAGTACCTGAATACATGTCCTGGCTAACTGTAGAAAATACGTGTTTAAATGTGCAAGCGGGTGAAACACGGCGGAAATGACTCCCCCTCCCCCCGAAATCGTTTATTCTTAGGACATAGACGATCTTTGAGCTGAATTTCATTTTCACTTCCTCTGTGTCTCTCTCCCTCCGTCGCCCCCACAGCTCCTCTTCTTTCTCCGCCACTGGAACTGGAAACGAAACTAGAAACTTCTCACAACTGTGTGTGTGTTTAAGGGGTTGGCAGCAGCACACCTGCCGTTGTGTGGAAAGGACACGTTTGTAATGTTTCTCCTCTAAGTGTGTAGCTGTGGCCCAGAGTCAAGCTGCAGTTTAGAGTAGTGCACGCAGTGATTCCGTTCATTCTTTCAAAAGAAGAATCGAAACTGAGCTGTGCAGTTTCACATGAAAATGTCTGCAAGCTAGCAGCAGATCGACAAATTCCCAACACAGCAGCATGTATGCATGACATGTGTCTGTTTTTAATGGAAACTCTAAAGATAAGGCTTCCACTGGCACACTCACACGTACTGAATTTCCCCATTCATTTATGATTGTTACATTTGGTGTTATTTGTGCTGCCGGTGAGTCACTCAGCACACTGTTTCTGTTTACAGCAAAGAGAAAACAGCTTTGTCAAAATCTGGGAATGGAAAACGTGATGTCTGAGAAACTCCAACCTCCACACTCGATCCTCAACAAATGGAAAGTGTGTGCCAGCTCTCCACGGGGTCAGGGTTATCTCTGTGACACACAGCTGAGCCCGGGGAGGGGTCTGACAAACCTATCCAAGGAGTTTGTATTTCACAGCAACGGGCCCCGGACAGAAGCTTCCTTCTACGCAGAATACAGATGGTTAAAAAGAAAAACGGAAGAATTGGAAAAAGAAGAAGAAGAAGCTGACAACTGTCTAAACAGAAAGTCTTATTTCTTTTCTCGTTTTCAAATTAGCACTTCCACATGGTCGGTGCATCAAGGATTAAACTGGGCCACAGTTTCAGTTCCTGAAACCTGCTGAGTCATTAAAGGCCTCTGAGAACCACGTTAGTTGTTTCTCTGGCCTCCTCTAGTGGCTGCATGTTCACACCGTTGGTTCAAAATACAAAACATCTGGCCTGTCATATGGTCAGCTCTATGAGTGTGTGGACTGCTGCTTCTGCACGCCACCAGAGTGGACTTTAAGTCAAACAAAGAAGATGTGACTGAAGTGCGGACCTTCAGCTTCAATTCAAGGATTTTAACACATGTATTGAATTAAATGTTTTACACATAACCTCCCATTTTCAAAGGCTCAGAAAGAACTGATGATTCAAAGTGTTGAACCTGAGTTTGGTAGATGTTCACTGGAACTCTCAATATGAGGTCCAAAAACATGCCATTGTTAGGCCGACAAAACATAAACCTACGACAGACAGCAAAAATGTGCGGAGCGCCCAGAAAATACAGATGGAAACTGTCGCAACACTGTTAAGGGTTTTTTTTTTTTCACTTTAATACAAACATACATCTAACACTAAAACACTAAAATCAATGAAAGTATCACTAATCTAAGTGCCAATTGTGCAAATGGGTTTAGTCACATTTAAATCACTGTCATCCTGCTTTGCATCAGCTGCAGCACAGCACCAGACTTTGCATTTGGTCAAGGAGAACAAAGATGATTGAGGTTCAACCATGTAAATCTAGACGGGGAAGTAAAAGTCTTTGGTCAACATAGAGACGATACAGGGGATCTGCTTATTGCAACCAAAGCCAGGCAGGTTGCTGGAGGACTCGAAGTAGCGTGAAACACCGTAGTTGACTCGCGTCATGATCTGCATCAGATCCAGCTTCCCACTGTAGCGCTCCAACATCTCACACAACATCAGTATGAACCAGGAGCCGTAGGTTGTGTTTCTCCATGAGTAGTATCCTGCAGGACGAGTGACAGTGTTAGCGCTCTTAGAAAACACAACGAGGAGGCGATCGTTCATTATAATACACAATCCTGACACTAATAGTAGCTGGACTGGTGACTGATACAAAACACTGATCTATGGGAGGGCATCTGTTTAGTTCAGCTATGTGTTTATTATTACTACGATGGTACTCAATTTAATTTAATATAATTTTATGCAGTAAGATATCGATAGAACTGATACCGGGGCTGGTATTGGATCAATACTAGCCCAATACGCTCGATGCTTTAGTTTGTCTGTCCCCTGTAAGTTGCTCCCATTCATCAGAAAGGAGACATGTGGAAGCAATGCTCCTCTCATGCAGGCACACTTTGCTTCGCCCCTCCTCCCTGCTCTACTGCATTCCGATCTCCTGTGGTCATGTGACTCAGCAGCATCAAGCAGAGCCATGTAGGTTGCAGTGAGTGAGAAAGCAACACATTGTTTAGAGGTAAGTTACGGTTGTTAGTCATTGTGGCAGAGGTGTGGCCTCTGGCCTGCTGCAGGGGAGGGACGACACAGTGAGCTCACAGGGAGGCGTGGTTGAAACACAGGTGTGCTGGCTCAGTTCTTTTTCAGTGACAGCAGAGCAGAAAAACGTGTGTGTGGCAGCAGCCTTGGAGTGACCGTTTCCAGCATGCAGAGCACCAAAACAACAGAATCTACTGCCATAGACAATAAACAGAATAAACTGACAACGCTGTGTGTGTGTGTGTGTGTGGTCCTTGCCACAGTCATCTTAGCTGTTACTTTAGCCGACTGATCACCTAAAGGCTGTATTAAGCAGTGTTGGGTAAGTTACTTTAAATTAGTAACTTAGTTACATTACTAGTTACTTCTATCAAAAGTAACTCAGTTACTTCAAGTTACTCGTTACTTTCAGAGTAACTAGTTACTAGGGAAAGTAACTTTGGTTTTACTCAGAATTTTAATGTGTTGCTTCCGTAACTGGATACCCAGCAAGAGTGCCAGTCTTCTAGCTTGCTTACTTGCCACAAGTGCACTGTGCCACCTACCAATAGAAAGGAAAAAATAATGTGCACATTTCCACGAGAGAAATCCCACGCCTGATTCTATCCTAGCCTGCTTTTTACATCCAACACAAAAACTGCAGTCGTGGTGCTTTCGACTGTACTCAGAACTCGGAAATTCTGCCTTCTGAATAGGAAGGTGTAGGCAACACCAGACTGCAGATGAGCTGCATACATGGCTGGACTGGGACAAAAAAATCGTCCCGGGCATTTTGACTAGAGACCGGCCCACCATTATAGGAAAAATCATAAAGCCTTTGAATGAAAACAAACACTGTTGTGACAGTGATGTACACTGTTCTGATGGTATATATGTATCAATCTATCAATTGTTTGTTGCAAGATTCAGATAATTATTTTTTTAAAAGTGAGACATTTTAAATGAGAATAAGAAAGTGTTTCCTTGTGCCCCCCTTTCCCTTTTTAATGCCCTACATGGACCCCTGGCAACACTTTGCTAGACCCGCCCCTGCACAGTTACCAGCTGTCAGCTACTTAGAAAAGGATCCTGGTGTTATTTGTCTCTCAGAAACAGTTCATAACTTCCCTTCAACTCATTCATGTCACCTAAAAGGTAAACCTGTTTCTCCATCACAGCTCTGATGATTCAGTAAGGACATCTCCTGGTTTCATCTTCATGTTTCCCTCTCACCACATATTCAAACCGATATCATGGCCAGCAGGTTTACAGCTGTGGCTCCAGCAAACATCAGCTGATACTAGAAATTAATATTAAATAAATTCTAACAACAGCTGATCAAGCTTAAACGTGCTGCTGTTGTTTAGCGCGACATCCGCTGGTTTCCTCTTTCTGGCGCAAAGTGGGCGATAAATAAACAAGAGAGAAAAGCCGATCAGCTGATCATTGATCAGTTTCATGATTGAAGTAGATACAGGAGAGGAGAGGGTGAGAGGATGAGAGAAGAAGAGGCAGCTGTGCAGCGTAAACACAGAATAACTCCAGCTTTGTGTCTTTTTCATTGTAGCTGAAGTCCGGGACAAATTGTGTTCCTTTTCACCTCAATACGAAACGCGTAATATTTTCTCTGAATACGAGACGATTCCGTTTTTTACGGGACGGTTGGCAACTCTAATAATTAACCTTATGAACAAAATAAAGCTCAACATCAGTATCATAGCACCCACCCAGCTGTATAGAAACTCTGTCATGCTAGCTAGCACGCAGTACGAAAAAGTCAGCATAACGAAAATAAACTCCACCTAAACTTGGTTCATATCTGACCCAGATGGACTGCAGGTCATAACTTCTTACCTGAAGTTCAGTTCACCTGACACTCTCGGACCAGCGGCCGCTTCGGGTCTCTCCTCTTGCCTCCCTTTTCCTTCATCCACCTGCTGGCCTCCACCACTTGCTAATGTTATTGAATCTGTGGAAGCTCCGCGATAGCCACCACACGAAGTAACGAATAACGAGCCTATCTAAATCCCAGTAACGAGTAACGCGTTCCCGGTTTTGGCATAATAACTAGTTACCGTGCTCGTTACCACAATAATAACGTAGTTACTGTAACGCGTTACTTAATAACGCGTTAGTCCCAACACTGGTATTAAGACATTTAATTATATATCCAGCCCAGTCAAATCAGTTAGCTAAATGATGGTACTGGAGCAGAAAAAAATATACCTCAAAAATGAACCATGAAAGATGTCTGAGTATAATGAAGAGTTGTATTTTATTCATACAACAAATTAAAAACAGATATTCCAGAGTCAAAATCCACGAAAAGCTAAACTAGTTATTGTAAAATGTAGTGGTCACTAAAGTGTGTCCAGAAATGTTAAATTGATGATGATTTATGTCATAGATCACGACACTCTGCTGTCCTGCATCAGTTGCCTTTTCAAGTTAAAAGTGTCTATATTTGGCACTTCTGTCTGTTTCTGAACTCAGAGTTTTCAGAGTTGTGTTTAATTTTTGGGTTTTTATTTCCATTCTTTCTTCAGGTCGTCTGGTTCTTGGTATTGTTTCTGTCTGGTTTCATTGGGTTTTTTCATTAGTATCCTGTTCCTCTTTTCTTCTTAGTTAGAGTTTGTTCTTTTATTGTTATTCATCCCATAACGTTCTTGTATCCACGTCTCCCTGTTTCAGTGGCTTTTTTTTCATTTCCTCTCTTATTTTGGTAGTCATTGTCTCCTGTGTTTTGCATTTAGTTTGACATCTCCTGTGCCATTATCCTAATAGTTTCCCCCTTTTTTTCTCCCACATGTTTGAGGCATATATTTTAATGTCCCATTTCTGTATGTGGGCTACATCCTGAGCTTAAAGCATTGATCTTATCGCAGTAAGCGTGTAAATCCCTGTCTCTCCTGTGTTCTTTACCAAAGTGTCTATTTTTTACCTGCCATTTCTTATCTTTTAATTTTTTGGAGATTAAGTATTATTTGCACTTTTTTTGGTCTTTTTTATGGACTTTGCCATCAGTTCAAATAAAGCTCACCTTTTCCCACTGCCTTCCATGTGGGTCCACCCTTTAGCTACAATGGGACGTAGCCTATTAAGATAACAGAAAACACTGTTTGTACCTGGAGCGGTGGAATAGGCATATAAGAAGTCGGCCTCCACAGGAATCTTCTCAGACGTCTGCTCGTCTCCAACACTGTCGGTCTCAATGACTCCCTCATCCAGGTTTGTACCACGGCATGCCTGAAAAGGAAGGAGAAGCAGATATTATCAAAGTCCTTCTTGAAGCTCCACTTGGCAGACATCTTGAAACATCTGTATAAACATCTGTATAAAGTCACCAGTCAAATCTGCTAAAAGCAGCTTGTATGTACTTTTTCATAAGCTCCATACATCCATTCATTTTCTGTCACTTATCCATCTCTGCATCGCAGGTACACTAATCCAAGTAGAGATGGCCAGACCTCCCCTACCCAGCTGACTGCTCCAGGTGAGGTGGCTGGGAATAAGCTAGGCGTAACTACCTGAATGTTTCTGGTGGATGGAGGATGTAATGTACAGCTAGACATCCAGTTTTTTGCATGTATTTTTAATCTTAGCACCAAAAGCATTCAGGTTGTCACAGTCAAGCAGGCGTGTACATCCGTGTGTTTAAAAGTTGTTATAACTTTCCAGAATGGACTAAACCAAAAACAGAATTTCAGGAAAAAACTGTGTCTGTCATCCTCCTGATTACTGAGGAAAACAAGCATCTTTCAGTTGAACTCATTTTGACCACTACAGAGGACAAAATGAATCGTCTGGGACTCAGGACTCATGTTGAAGTAGAGCTGGGTGTAATACCAATGCGTACCACAAGATGGTGCAGTGACACAGTGTAACATTATTAAGAGGAACTTGTCATTTAGAAGGAAGACTGGCAAAAGGCTACGCCTCCTGAGGAAATGGGGATAACTGCTCTCTAGTATTTGGTATTAGCTGCACCTGTTTTACGGTGGCATCAACTGTAGAAAGGGAACATAGTCTAAATGTTGTAACATGTAGTAATTAGCTTTTTCTCATTGAAAGTGAGTTTAGACTCCTTATCAAAGTTCCAAAGCAAATTACGATCAATGGAAATATTTTACAACTTGATCAAATACAAATGAAAACATGACTGTATTCACAGAAGTGTACCACACTGGCATAATTAACTAACCTGAATGAAGAAGAGCTTTGGCTTCCCCACCAGACCCGCACAGTAGTCTCCTCTAAAGCACTTTGCCAGGGTATCGAACCTTTCGGGGCCATCGGTGCCGTAAATCACACCCTCATCTCCATGACTAAGCAGCACACACACGAATGATGCATTGTTCTTGTGGTCCTCTTTGGATGCTGGAAACACAGCAGAGTAGATGGGGAAACAATATGAGTTATTAGTCCAGTTGTTTTAAAGAGTGCTACTAAAATAGGTTTAGGTTTTTAGGTACTTCATATTCCTGCAGTACATGTACGCTGTTGGATCTCCTGCCTATTAAAGCTCACACTCCCAAACAGTCCAGTCTGCTTTTATTTGTTAGTTAGCATGGCCCTCTAACAACTGCTAGCAAAAACACAAAGCTTTGGTCAATTAGGAGAGCGCAGGTGGCTTGTTAACTCACTTTGTTAACTCACTTTGTTAACTCACTTTTACAGCCACGTGAAAAAGAATGAACACCATTCTCAGTTCTAACGTTTTGCATATCAAGTTAAAAATGATTTAAGATAAGGTAAGAAACTTGGACAGGGTGATAAGATCCAGGCTGGAAATCTGAAGACAGCAGGTTAAAGTCAGTTATGGCGTTTAACAGGAAGATGGTTGAGTAGCACAGACGTGGGATTGATTTATTCCTGAGTACGGGCCACATGTCTCTGGAGCAGGGGAGGGTGTAGCTGACTGAGCCGAGGGGCAGCTGAGTGTAATGAACTCAGGTGTGTTGCTTGGGCAGTGGCAACACACAAACAGCCTCTGATTAACTCATAATTGGTTGTGAGATCTTGCGTCATGGTGTTGGGGTTAACACTTTGTAACCTTGTACATACGAAACAACCCTGATTCAAGAGGAGACACACACACAGGTTTGTGTACTCACTGTCCTGCTCCCAGTATATGTGAGGGTCGTGTCAGGAAGGCCATCCAGCATAAAGCTGTGCTCAGCCATCATGTGGATCCATCCTCTGGACTGATCCGCTTAGAAATAAAGAGCAGCTGAAAGTACCCCTCTCTGTTCCTGAGGATATGCTTCAGTTTGTGTTCTTGCACAAATTTTCACTTACAGCGAGGGGTCAGCCAGGGGTCAGCCAGGGGTCAGCCTTGGAGTGGATCTATTTTTACCCTGTAACACGCCCATTTCACTAAATTCCAGGGTTTCACCAGGAGATGGCGCTTTCTTCCAAAAAACTTGGACTTGGACAGTTAGCTATAGATGACCTTCTCAGCATTATTATAGGGTCTTTACCTTATAATATAAAGCACGTTGAGGCCACAGTTTAGATTTAGCACTGTATAAATAAAACTGAAATTCACATTCTTTTGAAAGCTTTCATTGTAAATGTATAGTTTGACCACTCAGACTTTTTGAGGCAGGACTGAGCAAACAGAAGCAACCTCATGGTGTCTTCCCAAAAACAGGACATTAGAGGACTACAAAAAAGAAGCAGTCTATCCTGACATGTGAATTCCATACATTTAAGATTTTCCTGCTTGATATTCAGTTTTCGTTGTTTCTGTTAACACCGACAATTTGAAATAAAATAAACAGGCGTGTTGTCAGATCGTTGCACCAACTTCTTCTTTTTAAAGAAATTACTGTTAAGTTACTCTGTAAGTTACACTCTGTGATAAATTCAACATGATGTCACAAAATTTGCAGATGTATTAAGAACAGTTTTCGTAACATACTCTGGAACGCGTACTTTTGAATACGAATTTTAACAGTAAAATAAAAATCGAAAACTCTTTTGTGATTCATTTTATTAAAGGTCGAAACACACCGATGGCGCTAAGAAGGCTTCACAGACAGGCAGAGACGGGCTTTGCTGCTTATCTCTTCGATCATTAACAGGCGATGATATTCAAACGAAGCGCGGCCGCTGAATTATGAGCGCTAAAAGGAGAAAAGCAAAAATCCCTCATTTGAACTTTGTCATAAAGTTTGAGGGGAAAAAAGAAAATGATTGTTTTTGTAACAGAGTTCTGTAAATACTTTCTGTCTCTGAATCCTGGAATAGCGTTTACATGTGTTCGAATCACAGCCGGCATCGAGCAGATATTTGTGTTTGGAAGTCGTTGGCCTTCTGTTTGAACGATCAGCTATGCGTGATTGATTTGATGCTCTGCCTCTCTGACCTGTCTGTAAATGCTGGCCTTAAAGTTACTGCAGCGATTTATCAGAGATGTGCAGAGCGCAGGCGGTTAACGCAGCAATTTACTGCATTTTAAAATGATGCAATTCTCAAATTATTATTAAAACTACAGTTAAGTCATCTATGTAATATATTTAAAGTGTTTATTTATTCATTCATCGTCAGACGGTTCCTGCAGTTTCGCATAAATTCTGCATGGTTTATTCCCTACAGTCAGGTTTAGGGTCACATGATGATGATGAAGCTTTGACTGAACAATCACAAGAAACCATTTAGGAAAGAAATTAAACAGATATAAATCCTGAATAATTTAAACTGCATAGTTTAAAAAAATCGTAATCTTCAGGTGTTGAGAGTGCTGTTTCTATAGTTGCTCATTAACACCAGGTCTTTTTAAAACCTGGTCAAAATTAAGTTTTTCCACATCTATCTATCTAAATTTATATGACTGCACATACACCTGCTGTTGCATTTGGAGTGTCTCTTTCACAGTGCAAAAAGAGTAAACGAGCATTAAACTGAATCACAAACGTGATCCAGCTGCAGACAGTATCAGCTGACAAACTGACTTCAGCATAACACACAACGGCACGGGGAGGATCGTTCTCCACACACACGTAAACATGAATGACCCAAAACCCTTCTTACCATCTAGCATTAGTTTCTTCATCTGCGCCGCAGTCTGGTTATGGTGCACTTTGACCTTGTAGCCCAGCTTACTGAAGGTGTTCTCAACATTGGCAGCATCAACATCTGTGCCATCACGAGTGCTCATCCCTGCAGAGACACACCAGCGAAAAGGCAGCGCGCTGTAAACATCAGCGTCTTCAGTGTAGTTTCAAAGAGGACGAGTATCCTGACTTCACCCTGACTGTGACACTTTGGACTGATAACACTGAGCCTGATCTTTGTAGCAATGACACAGACTCCAGTTTCTTTTTGTCTTTTTAATCAAGTGTTTCTTTAAACTGTCACAGCACGATTCCTCTCCGCTGTAACTCCATGAAAGACAGCAGTAGTCAATCACAGTGGTGACTATGGCAACAGGAAGGCCCAGGCAGAGGCCAAATCTATTAGTGTGTGAGTCAGTGTGGCCCGAGCGGCAGGATGGACCCACTGTTACCTATTGTTGGGTGGAAGTTCTTGTTGTTGATAACCAAACAGGTGCCGATGCATGGGTAGTCCATCTTGTAGCGGTAAGAGTCAGAGGCTTCTGGTCTGCTGCTGTTCGTTTCCTTGGTCTTACCCTTTCCTGCATTTGCTTGTTTCCTGAAAGTGTACACACAAACAATGTGATTACCCTTCACTGAAGAACTTAAGAACTTGTTTAGCGGGCATCATACTTAGAAGAACATTTTAACAACTGTGCAGATACATATTGTAGATAAATATCTTTGTTTAAGTCAGGTGTTACTACAATGCCAAAATTGTTTCCAGGAGTCAGGCAATGCTCAGAGAAATTAGAAAAACAACACTTAGTAAGTTAAATGATGAAATGAAAGGTTAATGACAGGAAAATTAGAAAAAGTGCAGCTTGTTTGGAAGAAGAAAGCCTCTTCTCTCTAAAAAGAACACAGTAGCAGGGTTTCACATATCTGGAGAAAACCAAAAAGAGCACCTCATGCTGACTGAGGGGGATGATTTGGGCTTGGTTTGCAGATACAGGACCTGTGCACCAAGCAGACAGGCGTTGAGTCAATCATGAACTCCTCTGCATAGCAAATTATTCTAAAATGAACTGTGAGGCCATCTGCCTAATAGCTAATGCTAAGGCTCATATGATCCTGATGGCACCGGCAAATCTAGAACAGAAAGGCTGAAAAAGCAAAGAATCAACGTGCTGCAATCACCCGAAGTCCTGTAACGAGACCCGAAGAGAGCTGTGCATAAATAAATGCCTGCAAAGCCTCAATGAACTGAGGCAATGTAGTAAAGAAGAGCGAGCCAAAATTGTGATGAACTGATAAGGACATCACTGTAGAGGAATATTTGCTTATACAGAAAACAATTACTTCAAGCTTGTGTGGCTAAACGTGGTTCTGCAAGCTGCTGAATCATTGGGTGTGCATGTTTTTCACAGACTGTACAGCATCCTGCAGAAACTTTATGTTTCATATGACTGTACACGGAGTCAGACAGTGAGCAGTAATGCACAATAGTTACCACAATTTGAAGAGGCTGGCATCCACCACGTCCCCCTCTCTCTGCGTGTCACCATCAGCCATGTTCCTGTGCACAGAACAGAGAAAGAAGTCACCACAGAAAGAGGACAAAACACCCTGTGACTCCTAACAGTCTAACAGAGCACGCCAAACTGTGCAAGGTCAAACTAGGAAGTTGCTCACATGAATATTAATTGTTTGGTTCAATGCAGTTTATATTGTTGGGTGCATGGAGGCACAGCCTGACATAAAGCAGATTCTGATGTATCCACACAAAAAAGCGGAAGCTAAACCAAACTTAAAATGTAGCTCATAGCGAAACAAAAAACATATACACCCATTTTATAGTACAAAGGACAAAAGGAATCTCTCTATTTCATTACAAACAAAATCTAAAGTTGAATGTTAAACTCTCATTTTGTCAATATCAGGATATGAGTTTGATAAATTACCCCAACACTGGGATGAGGTGCGTAAAATGTAACTGCAGACAAAAACTACAAACCTAACAGACGACAACTGTGCATTAAATTGTTACTACAGCTAATGTTACACAGTAATAAAGACGAGTGAACAAAGTCCTAAAATTGATATCCCCACGCTGCTTTTTTAAACAGTTTCATTTTAGTTACAGCTCCGTCAGAAAAACATATAAGTGAAACAAAACGGCTCACAGGAGTAAAAACCAATAAAGTGGAACATACCTAAATAAACGTACCCTGTAACGAGACAGTAGAAAACAGTAGAATGCGCTTTTATGACATCTGTGACATAAATAACGTCAAACAGGAAATCTCTCACTTAAGACCTGAGCCAGTCGGGACGCCGTCCCAGTGTGGGCGGGAGAAGACAACGTCACTTTTTAAAAATCCAACTTTATTGAGAACAACAAGACATTGTCATTGTCAATCTTTATATCGGGAAATTTCATTTACATAAATGTACATTTCAAAACTCAACCCCATCATTTAATTTGTTTTGATTGAAATTGAATATTACTTAAACTCTCTTAAATTAATTTTTTTTTTAAAAGGTTTATCATTGATTGAAATTCATTCAGAAACTTTTAACAAACGAGCTGTCACAATTACAACTTTCAAGTAGGGGAGACCGGGGATAGTTGTAACGTGGGTCAGTTGTAACACTTCCAATTTCTCCAATCAGGGCTAAGTTTCAAATGATGTGACTCATCCTGTGCATGCCCAATTCAGTTCTGCTATCACATGTGAAAAATCAGCACATTTTGTCAAACACAGACAATTTAACATGAAAAAAAGTAATTTGTATGCCAAAAAGTAAGTTTTTCTACTTTATTTCAATTTCTAATAGCATTATCTGCTTTGCAGTTAAACTCATCAAACTTAAATTATGTTATTTGTATGTCTATGGGGATATATTCTGTGTAGGTCTTTAGTGCTAATGTTTTAGCCGTTGGCTGTAATGTTAGCTAGTTCATGGCTATAAGAGTCTGGGTCAGTTGTAACAGCAACAGTCTGGGTTAGTTGTAACAATAACGCAGATGTTAAAACGTACCACACTATTACTTTAACTTATATTAGACAAGTTGGGGCAACGACATCAGCAGAGAGAGGTTCACTGGTCGCATTTGTATATGCGGTTAATGCCATTGGCAACACAATTACTTCACTGTTTGTGTTCCCACACATACATTATGCAGACCACTGTGTCAGAGATGGACCAGTAGGAAGTACTGGTAGTGGAAATAAATCAGGATGGGTGCAAGAAACAGATTTCCTCATCTTTCTGAAGCACTTTGCAAACCACACCAAGGTAAGCCAGGATAAAAAGTAATGGAATTGCGATGCTGGTGAACAACTACATTTTTTCAGCTTCATTGTTATATTCAAAATTGGTGCAAGAGTTGTAGGTTATAATGCCCACTGAGCCAATGAGGCCAAACTCAAGGAAGACCAACCAAAATTAATGAAATATTCAGTTGCAGAAAATTCCATAATTTGTCTTTTTGGGGGGGGTTGGAATATGTTCAAAAGTTAGATTTCTGCATTCTGTCACACACACACACACAGCTACATAAATGGATGTAAGTGCATTCATGTGTTGAATAAACAAAGATTACATGTTAATGTTTTGTTAGTACCCTTATTTCATTGTGTTACATTTTACCCCAGGATATGTTACAACTAACCCAGACTATGGGGTTAATTGTAACATTTCACTCTTCGTGTTTGAGACCATATCATGCAATGAGTAATTGTGCTGCAGAGAAAATAGCTGCACTATTTAATAGCAGAGACATGTAAATACTTTGCATTACATTTTGAATCCACTATCTTAAAAGAGCTCCAATTTACAGACAGAAATGTCAAAAATGTTACAACTATCCCCGGTCTCCCCTACAAAGTTGTTAAGAAGTCTGTCACATCCCTCTTTTTTTCCTTTCCTTTATTTATTTACCCTTCTTATTTCATTGTACTGTTTATTGTTACTCTTATTTGCCCTGGATATCTACTGTACAAACTGAACTGGAATGACTGACTGTTCAGTTTATAATTTCAGTTCGAAAAAAAACCCGAGAACAACAAGACGAAACATCAGGCTGGCAAGAACACAGAAGGAGTAGAGAAGATGCAAGTTAGTATACAATAGAGACAGAGCGCCCGGGGTCTCTACTCGTTCAGACACATTATAGGAGTATATTCAAATGTTTAAAAAGGCGACACGTTGTTATTCTTGTTGCCCATTACTGAGAAAATATATATACAAAAGTAATTGAATGAAATTTGGCTTACTACAGGAGAACTTGGATTTATGAATATAGAATTTGGACAGTATAAGAAGCAGGTTCGTAACATAAACGTGACAACTGAGTTTAGTGTCAATATCCGTGTAACCAAACTATTCCAACATAAGGAGAAACGAGGCTAAAATAACTTCCTTTACTTTGTTGATCAAAAAGAATTCTTGTGGTCAAAACGAGACTTTGTGCCAGCAGATATTTTCCACAGAGCCGGACCAGTTTGGTCGAAAAGAGGGTAGAAATGTGCAATCTCGAAGATACAGGTTCCTTTGTCCCGTTCTGCTTTTTAGAGGTTGGAAGAAAACAAGACTTGCAAATTTCAGTTCCAGAGACCCGAGGACGCAGAATGGGTTCTGTTTCCTGTTCAGAGGCGCGAAGTAACAACGTTACTAAAGTTCTGTGCTTAAACAAAGGACCGCGCCATCTGTTTTTGAAAATATGATCAGTTTAGGGGAATTTTCTTAATTTTTAAATTGCAGAGCAAAAGAAAATCAAAGCCAGTGAAAAAAATAAAGATTCCATAAGGAGGTTGAAATTCTTCATCCAATCAAATGTGAAAGTGTCTTTTATTGTGGCAAATTCAAAGTTCAGTAATCATTTATCAAGACTACTTTTTTTCATAAAATGAGTTCAGTTATTTGTGAGGCTTGAACTTCTTTACTTGTCCCTTAAACATATTGATAATTTATCCCATGTAATTTTCCATAATGCTTTAGTTTAGACATTGCTGGTGCAACTTTTCTCTACATACGATCTCGGGTGTGTTTGAGGTAGCATTATGTTACAGGTTATATCCACACATATGCTTTTAAAGCAAATACTACTGAACCATCAGCTGATCTGAATTTTCTTCAAACGTTTCAAACCAGCTGTGTCAATGATTTGGTCAGTTGGATCAATGATCTTATTCCTGTGTGTAAAATTCAGAATAAAACAAGTGAGATTTTGACAGGTGATATTAAAGTTTCCTCTGTGAGAGATACTGCATGTAAACAGTTGAGTCAGGTTGAGGTCTGGACTTTGGGCCATTGCAACACAATGAAGTGTCAAACCTACAGCATCATCACATGACAAAAGATGGAAGCTGTCGCATCAGTATAAGGTTTTTTATTGTAATACATTTTTAACTATGGAACTAATAGTGTTTTGTGTTTCCCAAACAAGACCGAACACTAAAATCATCCAACACTGACGTGTTTTTACCTCAGTGCAAAGTGCATTTGGGTATAGTGACAATTAAATCATTGTTATCCTGCTCAGCACACCACAACAGCCTGTATACATTCAAGGTGGCCAGAGGGTAGATATTAGGTTCAACCATGTAAATCTAGACGGGGAAGTAAAAGTCTTTGGTCAACATAGAGACGATACAGGGGATCTGCTTCTTGTTGCTAAATCCAGGTAGGTTGCAGGACGACTCAAACTGGCGTGAAACACCGTAGCTGACTCGCGTCATGATCTGCATCAAATCCAGCTTCCCACTGTAGCGCTCCAACATCTCACACAACTTCTGTATGAACCAGGAGCCGTTGCTTGTGTTTCTCCATGAGTAGTATCCTGCAGGACGGGTGACAGTGTTAGCGCTCTTAGAAAACAAGTTTGGACACCACATGTGACACATCAGCTGCGTTGTAGACCAAAAAAAAAGGAAACAGAAAAAGGGAAGCATAGACAGAAAATGAACAGGACAATGTGTCGATGCTTGTTCTTCACACCCCAACCCATCGGTTTATGAGAATGACCCAGAAGGTGGGTCCTGAGGTCGGGACATCACTCTAAAATGTCCCGTCTGAGAAACTGTTTGTACCTGGAGCGGTGGAATAGGCGTATAAGAAGTCGGCCTCCACAGGAATCTTCTCAGACGTCTCCTCGTCTCCAACACTGTCGGTCTCAATGACTCCCTCATCCAGGGCTGAACCACGGCATGCCTGAAAAGGAAGGAGAACCGAGAACCTCTCGCCATAAGAACAGTTTCTTCCCCTCTGCTGTTGGACACATGAACAATAACCATATGACTGTCCCCGCCACTAACACATGACCCTATGCTGTGTCACTGCATCATTCCATGTTTGGCACTGATCACCACCTGCACTCATGTATATATCTATCTACGTAGCACTCTTAATTCTTATTCTCATGTATATATCTCTTGTATATCTCATGCACATATCTTTCTACGTAGCACTTTTAATTCTTATTCCTACTTTTATTTTTTCATGTCTATTTAAGTGCTATTTATGACACTATGTTTGCACTGAAGCACCGCAGCAATTTCCTAATGTTGTAAACCTGCTCAACATTTGGCAATAAACCCCTTTCTGATTCTGATTCTGATTCTGAGAAACTCAAAATCGATCTCATATTTGGCACACATCTTGAAACACCTTAGGGAACTTGGGCGGGCAGTTATTCGAAGCATTATCTAAATGAACTTGAATTTCAGCAGCACCAGGACATATAAACAAAAGTTATCAGTCAAATTGGATATTAAGAAAAAGGGTTAAAGGTATATTTTGTAAATTCCAATCTTTAAAAGTAGTTTAAAACCTCCCCACATTAACTAAAGCTCTCGAACAATGTGAAGAAACATCTGGACTTTATATCCAAAACATCTGTGTTGGGCAAGTTGTCCTCAAAGCTCCTGGAGGAAATCAAAGTGGCTAAAAAGTGGGTGTGTTACCTCTGACTCATCAGTTAAATATAAAGAAATTCAATGGTTACATTTTTTTTCATGTACATTTAAAGTGAAAGCACTGTTTTGTTTTTAAAAGTTACAAAACAGATGACAATTAAAGCAACACTTTGAACTTAATAAACTACAAATGAAGACGTTACTATATAAAGACTGAAACACAGGAATGTGAAGACACATCGCAGAAGTGTACCACACTGCCATAATGAACTCACCTGTATGAAGAAGAGCTTTGGTTTCCCCACCAGACCCTTGCAGTGCTTTCCTTTGAAGCACTGTACCAGCGTATCAAACTTTTCACAGCCGTCAGTGCCGTATATGACACCCTCATCCCCATGACTAAGCATCACACACACAAATGATGCATTGTTCTTGTGGTCCTCTTTGGATGCTGGAAACACAGCAGAACAGATGGGAAACACCAAGGAATCATTAGTCCAGCTGTTTTTAAACAACCCCCTGATGCCAACTCACAAGCCAGTGCTTTTATTTTGGCAGAGCTACTCTAATAGAATGAACAAAAATAAAATTTTCTGGACATTTTATGTTCCTTCACATCCTTTTTCACTCTTCTTTCTCAATGGGCTAAGGCTACTCTCCTAAAACGACTGGGATGATTGGTTAAAACCAAACCAGACAGTGCCTGTTATGTAAGTGTAACTGGTGTAGTTCTATAACATCCGCCAACTGCTAACAAAAAGCTATAGCAACATTAGAACAACTGCCGTCTGGTGGTTACCACAACCACAGCATTTCACTACAATCAGCTCACAGGTTGACTGTAACAGGTTGGAGAGGTTTTTGTGAATACAGAGGCAAAGCTTTAACATCTTCTTACCATCTAACAACAGCCTTTTCATCTCAGCCACAGTCCGGTCATTTAATGTTTTGACCTTGTAACCTAGGTTTTTGAAGGTCTTTGCAACATTGGCAGCATCAACATCTGTCCCATTACGAGTGCCCATCCCTACAGAGATACACAAGCAGAAAGGCAGCACACTATAAAGTCAGCACCGTCTGGAAATCCTGGAAATAAAATCCAAACAGAATGCAATGATTTAAAATCTCATAAGCTGATATTTTATTCACAACAAAACTTAAAAAAAACATCAAATCAAGCTAATACATTTAACTATTTCATGATAAATATACAGCTCATTCTAACCCAGATTATCTGTGTTTAATATTAAAGTTTGTTAAATTTAAAACATGTAAATGTGACAACTATTAAAAAAAAAAAAAAAGAACTGGAGAAAGAGGCAAATACTTTTTCACAGCACTGTAGGGTTACCTCAGGTTAACTGGCCACATGTCAGTAACATGGTTGGGTATCATATCATGATTGGACGCCCAGAATCTGGCAGTACGTTACCAACAGGCATGATTTTATCATGGCTCAGAAACACTCACAGACATCGTCTGTGGATACAGTTTATTTCCATAAATGCAGGTCAGAGCTGAACCACGCAAAGAAGAAGCCATGTGTGAACATGATCCAGCGAGGCTGCGGTCTTCTCTCGGCCAAAGCTGATTAAGACGGAGTGAGAAGGTGGAAAACTGTTCTGTGAAAGAATTTGAAATTCAGTTTGGAAAACATGGATCCTCCAAACTAAAGAGTAGAGGGACCATCCAGTTTCTTATCATTCCAAAAGTATGGTGGTGCATTAGTGCCTATGGAACTAATAGCCTTCACATCTGGGAGGGGACCATCACCATCGTCTTTTAAACTGCATTCTTTATGTGGCTTCGTACTGGAAGAGTACGGGTGCTGAACTGGCCTACCTGCCTCCAGATATTTCACCACCTGCAAACAGCTGGAGCATCACGAAACAGGAACATGACAAATAAGAGCCAGGAGTGCTGTACAGGTAGAGTCCTGATATTAAACAAGAACGGGAGAACGGGACAGCGCTCGTTTCCTCTGCTCTGTGGTCAATGAAGTGTTGGTTCAAGAGTTAGGAGTTTGCCTTGTAATCGGGAGGTTGCCGGTTTGAACCCGGGTTTGGACAGTCTCGATTGTTGTGTCCTTGGGCAAGACACTTCACCCGTTGCCTACTGGTGGTGGTCAGAGGGCCTGGTGGCGCCAGTGTCCAGCAGCCTCGCCTCTGTCAGTGTGCCCCAGGGTGGCTGTGGCTACAATGTAGCTGCCATCACCAGTGTGTGGATGACTGGATGTGTGAAGCGCTTCGGGGTCCTTAGGGACTAGTAAAGCACTGTACAAATACAGGCCATTTGGTTTGTGAGATCTGTCGCTGCATTCTGTTTTACATTTTAGTTCCAAGTTTGTTTTGGAACTGGGATTGTAACTGTCACAGCAGGATTCCTTTGTACTGCAACTGCACAAAAAGCAAAGCAGTGGAAAGTACTTCATTTGACTTTTTGTACATTTGGAAAAATGTGGGAAAATCCCATCTCCCTTTTCACTGCAGACACTGGGATTTGTCACAGCAGCAGCTGTAAAATGATCCTACAGATGCTACTACTGTTACACCACAACATGTGCACATTTACAACTGGGTGAAGTGAGAGGGAAACATCTGCACCATAGAGGTGTCATGTCTTACAAATACAACACTATTATTGAGCATAGTGTAAAAAGAAAACAAGCACTCCCCGACATTCTATAAATCTGGATAAGGTACAAACACTCCTGTGACAGGAAGTCCAAGAAGGAAGAGTTCGGGTCTTAGGAGGTCAATCAACCACCATTCAATCTCCAAACACGTGCTGGGTAATAACATTTAAAGGATCTTGTGTTGGTCTTCACTGTATTTACATTTTATTCAAGATCATATCCATGTGAGGTACTTGTTTTCTTTTCCTACTGTGATAAGTTAAAAACTAAAAAGACTGTATCAGGTTGTTTTTGTGCCACAGTGTGAAGTGTGAGGCACAATGTAGCGCAGCTGATGACATTTGGAAAATTAGTGAAGTTTGGAACGAGCACTGTGACGAGGCAGTTTTAGACGGAGACAAAGATCATGAAATACAAAGTGTCTCAGTCCATCTCAATGACTGTCTAGAGTCTACAACAGTGGTAACAGTGGGTCTAGACTCTAGACCCACTGTTACCACTGTTGTATCTAGCATTTTATTTTATTCTATTCTATTGTGTACAGTATCTCATAGATATATCAATCCACTGTTTTTTTTCCTCTAATTTTCTATGCAACTTTGCACTGTCCACTGCTGTAACAAAACAAATGTCCCACACGTGGAACTAATCAAGGTTATCTTATCTTACCTGTTTTTGAGTGGAAGTTCTTGTTGTTGATAATCACACAGGTGCCAATGCAGGGGTAGTCCATCTTGTAGCGGTAAACGTCAGAGGCTTCTGGTTTACTGCTGTTCCAGTCCTTTTCCTCAGTAGTCTTGCAACTTCCTGCAGCCTCTGCATTTTCCCTGATGGAGCACACACACACACACACACACTCTGACTCATGACTGCCCTGTACTTAAAACATGAAGAACTTGTTTAACACCATCACACATAAAAGAAGTTGTTAACAATACTGTAGCTACTGTAGCTAAACTTGTTTGTTTACCCACGACTTCAATGAAAACGTACAAGAATATCACACAGATTGGTTTTGAAATGTCATTGTACCAGATAGAACTTCAGAGCATTGGTGCAACTAAGCATTTTCACATGTACCATTTTCTTTTGAGCAGCTCTTGTACGCTCAGCTTCTTTACTAATTAATCCTGCTGGTTTAAAACCACACTGTGGCAAACTGAAGAATAAACTGCTGCTTGTCAAAGTGAAGATGACGGTAACATAAGCCACTTGTGTTAAAATATGAAGGAAAACAACCTGAGCCAAGGTCAAATCAGCCAGGAGGTGCACAAGTCTCCACATTTCAGCAAACAGAGCTGCTACAGTAGTTAAGCTTTCTCAACACGTGGGCACTCAGACAGTGAGTAACAACGCACAATAGTTACCCATTTCCACAAACTGCAGCATCTACAGTGTCCCCACCTCTCTGCATGTCACCATCAGCCATGTTCCTGCACACAGAAGAGACAAAAGGTGGCATAGAAATCACCACAGGAAGATAAAGAAACCAAACACCCCGTGGATCCTCTCCAAAAGTGGACCACACCCCTACTAACGCTTACAGTTGGTTTAAAAACACATGCATTTTCGTTTAGGCTGATTAGCTTCCTCATTTTCAAGATTTAAGATCAGTGATGTAGATCATGCTATAGCATTTCTTCATTAGAAAAAGGAGAACAATTACTTTACAAGGAAGTACATGCCATTCTCAGTGTTTTCAAGAAAGAGCTACACTTTCTGGAGAAGTGTATTTTTGGAGTCTGGTTGGGTTGTGCAAGTTGCAAAACTTTGAAAAGCATGACTAAAACGTTTGGAGTTGATTGATGTGCAATTCTTGAATAATAATAATGTATACTTTACTGATCCCCGTGGGGAAATTCCTCTCTGCATTTAACACATTCACTCAGTGAAGCACACACCAACAAACTGGAATGGGATTCTTCTGTTTTTTGCAGTCCCAACCTGTAAGGTCATGTAGCTTGACAGAGTATGCCAGATTATACAATCTCAAAGTGGAAAGAAAAACCCCACAACAAGCACAATAGTTACCCTGGAAGCTGTTCAGTAACAGGGATAAGATAAACCTTTATTAGTCCCAAACGTGGGAAATTTTGGGGTCATGGCAGAAGGCACAAGAGCAGTAAAAATAAGAAAAACATTAGACCAGTAGTTTGGTGGTTTGTGGGTTTGGTGCCTCCATACACTCAACCTTGTGTTTACCAACATAGAATCTACTTTATGGATTAACTAATATGTCAATATATAAATTAAAGCAGTTTAAAAGCATACTCAGGAAGAGCCACTCCTGTTAAACCACACCAAACTGTAGCTCATAGTGAAACCACTGACACAACAGGAAGTGTTTTATAAGGATCATGAGAAAAGTTACCTCAGTGTGAAAGAGAAAATAACTGTCAACATGAAAACAGTGAGTCAGTATTTTTCTGTTTGATTTTTTAAAATTAAATTCTGAAACATCCAGATGTTTGATAAATATAGAATAGGTGTATGAGAACACTGCAGTACATAATGTACGCGTTGTAAAATATAAAGGTCTGTCAAAATGAAGACTACTAACATAAGCCAGCCGTATATTACGATGCTTATTTTTCCTACATTGTGTGTACTAGTACATGGCACTGGTACATATGCCACCAAGCAACTGGTCACTTAAGCCTGTCGCTTGGTGTCAGCAAGGCTACGTGATGAGGTCATATTTTCCGATGCAGATAAAAGCCTTTGGGTGAACTAAGACAGTTTTCCTCTTTTAAATGGATATTACACTTGTACGGAATGGTGTGAAGGCACAGCAGTTAGTTTCAAAAACAGCAATAGTATTTTATGTCTTTTGTTCATCTCTAAAAATATATTTCATTTTCCTGTAATTGCGGGTGCTGTGCTGAACAGTAGACCGTCGTAAATGACTCATGGCCGATAATCTGTCAAAAACACATCTCTCATGAAAGCCATTTCTGTCACCAAGTAGATGTTGAGATGAAGTTTTGGCAAAATCACTTGTACAGACATTTACCCAGGTAAAAACTGATTACCACCAAAAATGTCTTTTTTTCAACAGAGATTTGTCCCAGAGAGCTGCAAACAAACATAACATCACAGTTTTATTAAGATATTTAAAATGGCCAAAAAGGGCTGATGGAACTGACTATAATGTAGGTGCAGTAAGGCTGTATAGACATAGGAAATACAGACAAACAGGTCCTGTCTTTATTTTAGATATAACCCCTCCATAAATGTATGGTCAGTCTATTTACCAATATAAGCACACTGAAACATCAAAAATCAGTTTCTAGCACAACACTGGCATCAGGAGGAATACCAATAATTAATAAATGCCCTCAATGAAATTCTTTTATATTTTAAGTCTCCCATTTAGTGAGCTGGGCTACCTCTGGACCCTAGACCCATGTTCAACAACTCAGGTTTAGAGGATCTCAGCCTGTCATAAATACTGGTCACGTGATCTAGCCAAAGTGAAAAAACCACAAAACCCATGATGCTTCCTGTAAGTTGTTCATTTGACTATTATTAGTTAGGTTTACTTTTGGGGTTAGGACCACAGACTGCTGTTTCCACACACCCATGTGTTTGAATGTTAACATATTCAAAGCAGACTAATACTAAGGAACAACTATTACTGTTTAACTACACCAAGTTTGAGCTAATAACGAAACTGCAATGATAACAAAAAATTATTTACAACCCTTCTATCAGCACGTTCTTGTTTTTAGGCAAGGCAAGGCAAGGCAAATTTATTTGTATAGCACAATTCAACAACAAGGTGATTCAAAGTGCTTTACAGAGACATTAGAAACCAAAACAAATAAAAAGCATGATTTAAAATTGATTAAAACAAGCAAACAAACAAACTAACTAAACACACACATTTCTTTTTACGTTAAGCCAATTGAAATGCTTCCACGCACCATACCTGGATGTTAGCTTAATAATTACCCCGTACATGAGTGACGGATCTGTGGGAATATTCCATATGAATTATATAAATGCCGTAAAAGTGAGTCCCACTGCAGACTAGTAGCACAAACTACAAAAACCTAACATACGACAACTGTCCATTAAAGTGCTACTACAGCTAATGTTACACAGTAATAAAGGCGAGTGAACAATGACCTAAAAATAATACTCC
Organism: Simochromis diagramma; assembly: GCF_900408965.1. Lineage (NCBI taxonomy): Eukaryota > Metazoa > Chordata > Actinopteri > Cichliformes > Cichlidae > Simochromis > Simochromis diagramma. Next base: position 1,073,688 of record NW_024387477.1, read on the forward strand.
CGAGCTGGTTTGTTAAACAATTTCAGTTTAGTTTACAGCTACGTCAGAAAACGCGTTAGCGAAGCAAATAGTTGATAAAACACGTAAATATCAGCGGGAACACGGTAAACCCACGCAGCGAGTAACTCATAAGGGTAAATACGAACGGAGTAGAAAACACCAAAATAAACGTACCTCTTAATGAGACAGTAGAAAGTGCTTTTATGAAGTATGTTACATAAATAAAGCCAACCAGGAAATCTCTCAGTTAAAAGTTTACACCTGAAACTTTGAGCCAATGGGAACGCCGATTCTGTGTGGGCGGGATGACGCTACTAAAAGACAAACGCTGATTGGTTTAGACAACTATTGTTTAGTTACCAACAATCCCTTCTCTTTTCTGCACAGGCAGGTGAAATGCTGTGACAAATAATTATCAGAAGCTCCGCGGAAATCCCAGTAGTAGTTCAGACTGCTTCTGGAATTTCTTTCCTTTTGTTAAATAAAGAAAGTAACTGAACTACACACGCACACAAACTCTGGTTCCATTATTTGAATTTATTAAATACAATATGAATGTATTCATATTATTAATCTATAAAACATGTCACATTCTTCTAGTAATCATCCAGTTTACATTTATGATCTAAATGAACAGGACAGTGTTATATACAAAGCCTTATCTACACCATACATTACAATCCAAACCGTCAAGCTGCTTCCAGCCTCTCATCTCATATTGTGCAGTCTCTGGGAGCTTTAAATGTTCTGCATTTGTGTCATTTCCCAGACTCATTTTAAGTCTCTTTTCTCTCTGTTGTTTTAATGTGCTTCGTCTCCAAGAGCAGAGCTGGTAAGCTGGAGGCCCCGTACTGGAAAAAGGAACCAGAATTCAGCTCATCATTGAAATACACAATACAGTATTTGGGTATTTAATGTTGTTGTGCATCTCTACCGTCTCTTTCTCCTTGGGGTGTTTTTGTCTGTAGTCCAGGTACTGTCGGTTGAGCTCTCTGATGTCATGGAGGAAGGCCTGGCTTCGTCTCAGGTCAGCTAACCGCTGCTGAAGTTCAGCTTTCTCCTTCTCCAGCAACCATGCCTGCCTCTCTGCTCTGTTAGAACAATCACACGAGGTCAGCAGTCAGTGAAAGGAAAAGAATGTAAACTTTTACATTCTCCAAGACCTAGTTCTTTCACATAAATGACTCTATAAAGACATAAAAGTTATAACAGGCTGTTTGTAAATCATGTGTGTGAGCTGCTGCTCACCTCATCATCTCATGCTTGGCATCAAACAGTCTCTGCGTGTTTTTACGGATCAAAGAGCCCACCTAACACAGAACAATGGAAACAAGCACTTTACCCAACCTGCAGAAATACAAGCTGCTCTGTTACCCTTCAGTGCAAAGTATGGACGCTGACTTTGAGCTAAACATAGGCATCAGTACTCTAACATAAAATCACAGTAACAGTATGTTCATGTCTAACACATTCTGCCAGCTCATACAGAAGGTAAGGAGGCGATATGGAACGATTAAATGACTAAAGTTCTCATCTTATCTTCCAAGAGTATAAAGTGGATTATTGTCGTGCAGACTAGAAGTTCAAGGACACACAGAGACGTCAAAATGAGCCTATTGATCTGATTTTGACCGTTTTGAATGAGTCAAAGTTGAGAATCATTAACTAGCAGGGAGGTGGTGTGGTTAGATGCTTATGTAAATTCATCGTGATGGGAAGTTTAGGACTTTAATGAGTTCTTTGAACTTTTTCCAGTGCAATGATTGTGCAGCACAAATCTTTAATGACTTAAAAACCAAACAAATCAAAAAACAAGACTTTGTTTGAATCCATTTAGGATTTCCTCCAATCCACACAGGGTCAAAAGAACACAAATATACACACACAATAATATTTAATTCAATGTCCATTAACAAACTGCAGCTTGACTGAGTGTGTTTGGTAGCCTGATCGATCCATTCCAACCAGTCCCGATGCATGTTTGGGATCCTTGATCAGAGGTGGCGTACTAACATGCTACTAGGGTCACAATTTAGTATTTTACCATGCTTACATTAGTAAGGCTGACCAGACGTCATAATTACCTTGTTGTTTTCTCTTTTTAAAACCTTGAGCTCTTTAAGTGAAGTGATCTGAAAGAGACAAATACAGTGTTTGATTTAATGATGGCTGATCAACAAAATGCTGCTGTCTATTAGACTCAATTCATGGAGAAAACAAACCCAAGTTATATCATAATAAGTCCATTCGTGACATCTAGAGTTTGAAGTAGGATCGACTACTTATTATGTTGTTAGATGAAAAAGGCCTTGCAGAGACCTCCCTGCATTTCATGATGTTTAATGTCAGTAACCAACAAAATACTTAGCATTACAATTGTCACTGTAATCCTGTCCTTCTATAGTGCTTTACACTCTAATATGGCTACACAATGTATGAGTTACTGGTATTACACTGTTGGTTTAATCCAGCTTGTAGCATCCTTCAAAACAACACAGAGTGTGTCTTGTGTTGTCCTTGACAACCTCTGTTTGACATCACGACCGGAATCAGGAAAGTCTGACCTTTTCTGTGAGCTGGTCTTTGACATTGCTGGAGAAACAATCAATGGTGTGTCTGACAGCTTTAGACCCCACAGACTCCCTGAAAGCAAGCAGAACAAAGTAATGCTACTGGCAACCTGAATGATTACCTCTACCAGCATGCTTGCAGTTTTCTTGCATCCTGACTCAGCCTTTGAGCTTTTCTAAAGTAAACATCATTGCTTCAATATTTATCTGTGATAGATATCTGTGTGAAACACAGCTGCTGTCAATGCAAAGGCGTTAATAAAAATGACTGTAATGTGTACTTAAAGCCTAGGTTACAGGCTACAGAGAGGGTCATGGTGAATGAGCGTTGAATTTTGGAAATTTACCTGTACTGCTCACAGAAGTCAAGGAAGGAATCCAGCAGCACCTCCAACTCTGTCCCTCTGTGTTGGCCTCGTTTCTTCCTCCTCTGCTCGCCTGTGCTGGCCTGTTCTGGTTCTCCGGATCCACTGCCTTCGAGGGGAATCATCTCCATTATTTAATCACTCTCAGCAATAATTTTTTAAGGAAAAATGTCAATTACAATTAAATTACAGTAATATTAAATAAAGCACAGGGCCAGGCTCACTGAGATACTTTTCCCAGTGATGTGGTTAGAGTCTGTTTTGGTTCTTTCTGATGAAGGCCAACTGTGACTGCATCAGCCACACATGGGCAAAATCAATCCATACATTCACCTCCTTAGTTTGGATTCCAGTTATTTTAGCAATATAATTCATTAATGTCTCTACTTTAACCTAACAATGATATTATGAGCACATAGTAGCATTGTGTGGTTATACTGGCTGCTTCCTGTCTGGGCAAAAGGTGTGGCCAGGTGCAGTTATGTTATTTTGTGTTTGTTTCCCCTCTGTGAGTAAATGGTTTGGCCAAACCACTGTTACCCTCCTGTGTCTTTGTGCTCAGTTTACTCATTTAAGTTTCTGGAAGTCACTTTTTGAGTAGTTATGCTTAGTTGAGCTTCTTTATGAATCCACTAATTTTATTTTTAAATTTGTCTTTTTGAACTTTTTTGGGGGTAAAATGGTGTAATTGGCTGCTTGGTCCATCACACCAAAAATTGATACAGTTCAGAAACAAATGTTTGTTGTGTTAGTTACAAAAAAAAACAAAAAACAACAACAACAAAAAAAACCCACAACAACATGTGATCAGAACCTTTGCAGTAAGGCGACAGTGTTGACTACAACAGCCTCCCACCTTCATGCCAACTGCATGTTTTGTGAAACACTGCCACAGATACTGATTACAAATACACTCATTGGACATTTCATTAGGTACACCTGCATAGTGTTGGGTTGGACCCTCTGTTGTTTTCTAAAATGTTGCAATTTCTACAATCAGGAATGTGATGGAAACATTCCACAGAGGTTTGCTCCACAGTGATATGACAACATGTTCAAGAAACCAGTTTGTTGCAATTTGAGCTTTATGACATGACGTGTTATCGTGCTGGAGGCAGCTATCAGAAATGGGTACACTGTGGTCATAAATGGATTCACATAGTCAGCACCAATACTCAGGTATGTATTTGCTTTTAAATAAAGTTGATAATACTGAAACCCAAGGTGAGCCAAGAAAATATCCACACTATTACACCGGCACCAGCAGCCTGAACCATCAATACCAGGCAGGTCATGCTTTCATGCTGTGTGTACCAAATTCTGACCCTTACATCCAAATGCAGCAGCAGAAATGAAGTCTAATCAGATGTTATGCATTGTAAAAGTGATAACAGACAGTAACTAGTTCTCTTTGCTCTTACCTGATGAGGACTTCCTAGCTTTGGATTTCTCGTACAAAGACTTTTTCATTCTTCCCAAGCTTCCCCTCACGGCCTTCTTTGGACTTGGATTCTGAGGAAATGACATGAAGAAAAAGATGCAAAGTTAGAATATAGCCCATATTTGCCACTGTTGCTCAAAGCTCTGTGCTAATGCTAGTCCATACCCAGCTGGAGTCTACATCCACATCCTCCTCATCAGATGAAAGCACTCGCCTGCTCTTCTGTGGGGCGGGGCCAGAGCTCTGGAACAAATCATTATTTTCAGCACATCTGACATCTCAACTCTATTTTTATTTGAAAGGCTTTATGACCACACAAGAGCTCCTCACCTGTGACTGACTGTCACTGGAGCTTCCACTAGCAGACTCACTTTTTCTCTTCTTGTCCTCCTTCCTTTGCTGATTATTCACAGGCCTAGTGGGACACGGACAGACACACACACACAGATAAATAAACCAATAGGGATATAACAAAAGTCAGTCACTTCAGCATCATTACTCAGTCAAGTTCAAGTTGTTTGTTTAAGTTCTTCCAGAGTGGGGGGGCAGCTTCTGTACTCACAGTCATAAATATTTGGGTAAGTAGAAAGGAGCTTCTAGAGCTTTGAGGGGTTTGTATGTCATCACACTCTTTGTACAGGGCCTCACCTTGCACTTCTCCTCTTGGCAGGCTTCTTCCCAATTAAACGCTTCTGTATGGCTTTAGGAGCAGGCTGACTGTCCTTCTCTGGGACAGATTTATGTACCTCCACATGTGGCTCTGCTTGTTCATCTGCAGTGGCTTCCTTCTCAGGGCTAACCGGTGCATACAGGAGGTTTAAAAAAAAAAAAAAGTCAGCACTCACGTCACAATAAACTAGTAAGTGCACATTAACTATACCTTACCTGGTTTGGCCCTTCTCACCAGCGCTTCTCCTGCCCCTCTCTACCTTCTTTTCTTCCTTCCTATTCTCTCGAACTTCCTCTGCCACATTCCTCTTTACAGCAGATCCACACTGTCCGCCGGTGACCTTTCCTGGGTTTTCTGGTCTGCTCTGTTCTTCTTCAGGTACATTTAAATCTTCTTCCATGGCGGTACTGTGCAGAGGGTTGCCTGGGCAACACAAGCATCATGTGGTCAGCCAAAGTTCATTAGGAGCAGAAAATGTATAACAACACATGACAAAGGTACTCAGATTCAATAGTCTTACCATAATTTATCTGTAACCCTGCCAGGAAGCTAGCTTTGTCTATAGAGGACAGGTTGGTGGAATCCATTTGATCAAAAGCTGACACTTTCTAAATTTGAGCAAAACAAAGTGGAATAAAAGTATAATTAGGTGCTTTAAAAAGTTGCCCCACAACTATTTTTACGTGTTTTTCCTCAACGATGCAGCAAACAAAAGAAGGGCCAATCGCTCTGATCACAGTGAACCAGTCATGGATGAACTTACTTCGCTCTCCACTGGAGGCGCTGCCGGCACTCTGGTTGCCCGTCGCTTTTTGGCACTGCATAAACAAAAGGCCATATGTTATTAACTGGCTCTGGATGCTGGGTTTGTTCACCATGCTCCTACCAGCCTGGTTAAAGAACGCAAGGCTGTGGTGGAATTCTTACCTGGATAGACCCAGGTGAGGCTATATCGATAACGAGAGCCGGTTATATTCTTAAAATACTAAAAGGAAAGTGCTTCATGATTACCTCCTTTAGCAGAGGACTGTCACTTATGTTAATAGAGTAGATAGGCTGTCCCACACTTTACAGTGACACACCACCCAACCACTCAAGACAAACCATCACTCGACAAGTGGCTCACATCGTGTAAATGCTCATCAGGGTTTCCTATTTCATGCCACAGTCAGCTGATATATTTTAAACCTTCCACGGGCTACGTTACACCCACATGTGAAATAAAACCATTGTGCCAGTGGCAAAATGTGCTTCTTATTAAGAGGCCGGCTCTTGTGCCGAATGTAGATTAAAAAAAATGAGAGCTTATCTGCTACTTTTTTAAAAAAAAAATATTTATTGAATGTGAGCAAGCTCAGAGAGACGGTGATCAACATCAGAAAGAAGAGGGCGGCCATACAAATACTGAGAACTGGCTGTACATATAAAGCAGGCTCTGAATCTGTGAATGGCTCCAAACGAAGCACTTTTGAAGCTGTGACCGCCATCACGGAACAGATACATACCACTAGTTGTCACACTCTATAACACAAGTGTGTTTCTCTTTTCGTTATTCGACAGTATAACTTCCCTCACTGACATCATGCTAACAGCAGCAGGTCAACGAAAAGTTTCTTTTAGCAAACAAGGTGTTCCGGTATGTATAAAGAAATATTTCTTGTAGTGTTGAAATGTTAGAAATCAAAACGGAAAGTTCTCACCTCATTACGAACAACTGTAGGTTTAGTACGTTATATAAGCTGTTCGTCGGTCGGAGGAGCTCAAACAGCTTCTCGCTGCTCCCGCAAAATAGTTCAAGTTCCGGACTGTACCATTCCAGTCACACAGGGGTGTAAAATAATACAATAGAAATGTGCAAGTGGGGTTATAGAGATAAAATAACTGCATTCGAGACTCAACTTTAACTTTGCCTTAAGTTGCTTCGAATTCACTATATTCGAAAGAATGTTTACAGTGAGAATAAAAAAAGCCAACCCCACAGCGGATTTGAACCGTCCTTATTTCTACGGAATGCGAAAAAGACCATAAAGAACTTTTTTCGAACCTTCGAAAGCAACGAAATCTAGAACACAAATCAGTGACTGATGTCAATACAAAAACAAATGCGACGGATTAAATATAACAAGAAGAAATGAGAATCTTTAAAGTTTGTGCATTAGTGAAGCAATGTACAAACATTACACCGATTTTTTTTAATCAAATATTTTACAAAATGTGACATTAAAACAATTATAATACAAATTAATGTTATTTTTCCTTGTTATCTAAATAATGCATTATTACAAAAACCGATTCATTCACCAAATCTCTCCCCTTCCTGAACCCACTATAAAGCAATTAAACATTAGCAAGGCTTTCCCTCTGTGTCTGCCCTGTATGTTCCTGAGTGACTTCCCTGTGTACAGTAAGCTAACATTGAATTGTTTCATCTGCTGATCCCGCTAGACAAGTCCTGACTGCAACTAAATTAATTCATGCAGACAATGAAGGAACCAAGTGAAACAATATTGCTGTTAAAAATTTCAACACTAAAACAAAATCATGACATCAAACTGTCTCATCAATGCCAGTGAACCATTCTGTAATAATAATGATAATAATAATAATGGATTGGATTTATATAGCGCTTTTCAAGGCACCCAAAGCGCTTTACAATGCCACTATTCATTCACTCTCACAATCACACACTGGTGGAGGCAAGCTACGGTTGTAGCCACAGCTGCCCTGGGGTAGACTGACAGAGGCGAGGCTGCCATATCGCGCCATCGGCCCCTCTGGCCAACACCAGAACCATTCTGTGTGAGGATGCAGCAAAACAAAAGTGCACAATGTGTGTTTGCTTTTTGCAGGCCTGAGATTTGTGATGTGACAAAGTTGAAGTACAAACAAAAAACAGCTTCTTCAGACTCAGCACCTTATCAGCATCATCATCATTAATATTTAAATATCAAAGACTAATCAATTCCATCAACAGTTAAAATTGACTTCCTGTCTTGCGTACCACAGATCCTGTAGTCAAATTATTTTTGTGTTCTGTTGAGCATGACAATCGTGTTGTTTGGCCGTGAGAACTAAAGCGAGTCCTCGGGGTTTGTACTGTAGTGTCCTTGTCTTCGTCTATGTCCATAAAAATCACATTACTGATTTGATAAACACCATTGTGTGTGTGGAAGTAGTTGTTACTTTTAATTAAGCCAGGTAATAAAAAGATAACCTGCTTTGTAGTACAGGCCTGTGATGATGGCCTCAGAGGGTCTCATTCATTTGCTTTCTGTTGTGTGCTTCAGCTTGTACCTCGGTTATTCTTTCCCCTTTTAATTGAATCTAAAACACCATTAGAAGAGCTGCCGCCTATTCTTCCCTCCCGCTCTCCACTTGTCCTTCTACATTTTGATCCCAGCGTATAACTCGTCGATCTGGGATCTGAAGTACTGGCGCAGTTCGTTCCTCTTGGCCTTCATTGTTGGAGTGAGCAGGTCGTTCTCGATGGAGAACAGCTCGGTGTGAATGCAGATGGCTTTTACCTAAAGAACAGACATGTGGCCAGGTGGTGTTAGTGACAATAATAATATTACTTCTAATATTTGATGGAAAAACAATTCAAAGTATACAGAAATACTTCAACTATGACTGAGTGCTGTACCTGCTCAAAGGACTTGAGGCCTCCTGCCTTGCCCAGCCTCAGCATGTCTTCCAAGATGGCTGCTTTAACTTCCTAAATACAGAAGAATGAAAAAATTCTCAATATATTACTCAATATTAACATTGTTAAGCTGCTGAACACTGGCCTATGAGTCATTCAACCATAAAGAGAAACCTAAACAACAGACGAACCAGTGTTGTGTGTACACATAATAATTAGCCATCAGATTTTGCCTTATAAACCGTTTACCAGTTTATATTTGCACATATTTCAATAAATCGCTCCACCTATTTCACCTGCAGCAAAAATATAAAGAAATAAGGGATAGCTCAAGACTTTTGTGCAAGCTTTCTGAATCCATTACCGCTCTGCCACATAGTTCCAGGTAGCTGCCCTGCAATCCCAGCGTCCTCCTGGTCCAGTCAGACAGGAAGTCGGGGTCAGGAACCACCACTGCTACCAGACACGCCTGGAGGCAAACAACATGTAAATGTATCTCATTCAAAGTGGACTTTGTTCTAGAGAAACTTGCAGTTTTAAAGAGAGGACCTACCTGCAGACTGTCTCCATGCACAAATACCTGCGCCACCGCATCACTCCTCATGTAGATGTTCTCTATCTTCTCAGGAGCAATGTACTCGCCCTGTGCCAGCTTAAAGATGTGCTTCTTCCTGTCCACGATCTTCAGGGTGCCATTCTGTAAACAAACACGCGCACACACTGAATCCAGGTGTGGCCACAGACCACATATGTATTGAGCTTAATGTAATGAACAGATGAAGAACCCACCGGAAGCCATTTCCCAATGTCTCCCGTGTGGACCCACCCATCTGCATCGATGGTCTCTGCTGTTCTCTCTGGGTCATTTAGATAGCCTTGGAATACGTTGGCGCCCTTCACGCACACCTGGAACACATACGCACACGTGACTAGTGTGAATGACTGAAACAACTATGGACATTAAGTAAGCTATATGTGCTGATGTCAGCTTTTCAGTTTTACCTCTCCCTCTCCATTTTCAGCCAGGTAGTTCATCTCGGGTACATCCACCAGTTTAACTGTGTTACAGGGCAGAGGCGCTCCAACATGACCTGTTGAGATGAAGTCAGTTTGAGGTCATCTTCAGATCAGTAATCATTTTATACTTTTACATAGTTGGTTAAAGTAGGTTAAGTAAGGTTGGTTAAGTTCTGCAGCTTTGTTATGTGCTACCTGCAGTGCAGTCTCCAGGCATGGTCACTGTGCAACCTGCAGTGCACTCGGTTTGTCCATAGCCTTCATAGAACTGAGACAGAGCACAAACCACAATTATTATTATAATCGTTAGTGATGCTGCTGCTACAGACAGAATTATGCAACATGGAAAATGACAAAAGGAGGGCGGGGTGGATCATCCCAGAGGACATTACTGTGATGTCACATACTACGGAAGTAAAACAACACAGGATAACAGCAGATTACATTCAGCAATTGTGTGTGTGTGTTACCTGACAGCCTAGTGCAGCTCTGAGGAAGGTGAGAACAACTGGAGATATGGGAGCTGCTCCTGTTATCATGAGACGCACACAGCCACCAAGACTGGCCTGCAGAGGGCAGCACATCACATTATTTACTTCACAGCTGCTCAACTGCATCCCAAACAAACTCATTCAGACACTGTTAATGCTCTGATACTACAGTGTTTTTGTATCGTCATTGTTTGCTCTGTTTTCCATTTTCCTGAAATGGAAATTTTCCTTTTAATAATGTGGATCCCCAGGTAATGAGTAGGTTGGTATTTATGTTTTTTTTAGTTTTTTTCACTGTTGTTTAAAATAATAAACTGTATATATTCATGGACAATTAGTCATTTTGTCATAACAGCAGCTGACAAAATAGTATTAAAATAAAAGCGGTGCTGGCTCTGAATACCTGGACCTTGTTGAAGATGAGCTTATCCCATATACTGTCTTTTCTGATGATGCCTTTCATGATCTCAGAATGCTTCCTCTTGAAGGCAAATTCCAGCAGCCAGCGCTTCCAGGGTGAGTTGGCCAGACCGAAGATCTACACCAGAAGAATTACCAGGATTAAACAGAACAACATCAGTAAAGCTTACGATCAGCACTGCATTTATGCAAAATCGTATCTTTATAAGATATCATAGCACACAAATGAGCAGAGTGCTTACACTTCTTCATACCTTATCATACATTCTGTTTAAGAGTCGTGGAACCACGGGGAACACAGTAGGCTTCAGCACCTTCATGTCATCTGACAGTCGACGAATATCTCCCTGGAAATAACCAATCCTGGCTCCATGTATCAACATGACTCCCTACCAGACAGGGAGAGGAAATTTGGGACAATGTTATTAAAAGGAGCCTGACACAGCAGGCCGGAAGGAATCCTCATTGATTTTTAACGACAGGTGGAACAAACCTGCACGACCCTCTCAAACATGTGAGCCAGGGGCAGATAGGACAAATGGATATCATTGGGAAGCACTGGACAGGTGGTCTAAAACAAACACACACAGCAAGCAATCAACACAAAGACAAACACACATGCACAAAGACAGAGAGGGAAAGCATTAACCTTCGTAATCCCACCGCCCTCCCCAACATGTAGGACAGATGCAGAAAAGACAGCAAGCTTCTTCTGAAGCGGTCTGAACGTACGACTGGAGAGAAGAGGGACGAGACCATTAAAGGTCTTAGTGAGCTGTGTTTTCTCTGTCTTCCCTTCAGCATTTTTCCTTTCCTTCTCCTTCCTGAAGCTGCATAGACACTAGAAGCGATGTGCCGTGATGTGGGGACAGGGCAGAATAAAAATTAAGGCTATTTGGTGACTTTGAGTGTCTACTGGTGAACAAACTCCTGGTGATGAAAAGTGGGCAGTACCCACAATCAATAAAGTCTCAACTTCCAGGCAAGCACCTGAGGAAACTACTAGACTGACATACGATACATTAGAGCTGGGGAGTCAAACATAAGGCCCGGGGGCCAAATTGGTCCAACAAAGACTGCAATCTTTGGACATACATTTTACACTTTTTGTTATATTTTCATAAGTTTTACAGTTTTTCCTACTGATAAAGAGACAATTCATATAACATCAAAGTAACAGACAAACAAATGTTTTCTTTAACTACTATAGAAACTTTAGTTTTCTACATTGAGTCCGTAGTAATTCTGAAATGTTTTCTGTAATTTTGCACATTTATTTATTTACAATTTAAGCCTTAAGAGTCACAGCAACAGATTACTTTCATTTACTAGAAAAACATTTTCTTGTTATGCAGAAAAACTCAGAAGTAGTTTACATTTCACGTTAACATATCTCAGGGATTAAGTGTGGAGTTACTACTTTATATTAAATGAAAGGAGCATTTCACAGGTCCAGCCCACTCATGATCAAAGTGGGCTGTATGTGGCTCACAATGAGTCTGACATCCCTAAGTTAGAGGGTCACCACAAGGTCTCAAACGACCAGCTTCAAAGAGATGTGCGATGAGCAAACAGAGAGATGGTCTATGATTACATCAGCACCTCACCCCTGTAATCTTGATGACAGCTGAGCAGTTGGAGACAATATTCCCATGTGTCAACATAGCTCCCTTTGGTTTTCCTGAAAGTGCGTACAGGAGACATGGCAAATATTTTAGCTAACTCAAATCAGAGTGGCTGCATGTCACTGTGAGTCTGTGGATGTGTCACCTGTTGTTCCACTGGTAAAGCAGATGACTGCCATGTCCTTGGGCTGAGGGGGCTGAAGAGATGGAGGTAAAAATGGATCAGACAGCATAACAGACAGCATCCTCAATATTTAGAGACAGTCTAACAGGCCTGTGTTTACATACCAGTGGTTCCTGGTGGTTGGCCTTCCCTATGGCCTGTGCAACAAGAAAAGCAGGTTAACTAACAGATCTGAGAATACAGAGATAAAAGGAAATGATGACAACTGAGACAAAACAACAGGAAACGTAGGCCGAAGAAGTAACCATTTAAGAAACAAATGAAAGTGAAAACAGGCCAAATAAACACAAAGCAGCAAGGACAGCAAAACTAAACTATTTGCCTACTTCCTGGATTATTAGCTTTTTGCACATCTGTCACACTGAAATGTTTCAGATTACTAGAAAAATTTGAATTTTACACAAAGATAATCAGAGTAAACTTTTCATTAAGTAAAGATGAAAAGCTATCAAAGCCAGTCTGACTCTGTGTAAAAGCTGTTAACTGGTTGTGCCACCCTCGTATTTGTGATAACCGATAAATCTGAGACGAGCCTGTTCTTTTTGGTCAGCAGTGATTTTCTCCTTGTAACTCTCCCATGATGTCATCTCTTTTCTTATTGTTGAATCATGAACTTTGACCTTACTGAGATAAGTGAGGCTTGCAGTTCTTTAGATGTAGTTTTATTTTTGCGCTACCTCCTCGATGTGTCATTGATGCACTCTAGGAGTAAATCTGATTATGTGCCCAATCCAGGGATGGTTCACTCGAACGTTTCTAGATTGATCCATTTGTGATCACCGGCTCGCCCTTAGAACTGCATTTGTAACAACTTTGTAACTGATAGATGTCAAGGACTTTGTTTCCTTTTGGTCTTTTAAACTTTATTTCTTTTAACCTACTTCACTTTGTTAGACAGGTTTAGCATTTCAGTGATTTCATGAGTCAGAAGGTTTGACAGTAATCAAATAAAATTAAACTCAACTTTCTGAGAATGTGGTTAATGGCATTTAAATCATGGTTTAAAAAGGGGGGGGGGGATCAATAACTTCACACATAGAAGGTCTGGGGAGCTTTTTTTCTTTGAATAAATGAAGTTATAATTTTAAAAGACTACATTGTGTATTTACACCTCCCACTGTCACAGCTGGACACAGGGAGGTGTTTAGCTCAGTATACACATTTTGGGTATTTGGGTCAGATCACATTTAAGTGAATCGCTCTGGAGTTCATTTGGACTCGCACAGAGACCACCTCCTCCAAAGCGTCTCATTGTGGTGGTTCTGGTCTGCACCAGAGTGTGATTACTGTGCTCACATCTGTCCAAGCGAACCACACCATTGACACGGATTGAAAGGTGGGGAGTGTCCCCTTTAATTGACAGCAGACCTCTGCTAGGTTGGATAGGTTTTCTTTCCCCCTTAATAAATGAAGTCATCGTTTAAAACTGCATTTTGTATTTACTCTTGCCTTTGTCTAATATTCCAATTTGTTTAATGATCCGAAAGATTTGAAAGTGTGAGAAATATACAAAAAATAGAAAATCAGGAAGGAATTGAGTACTTTTACAGCACTGCACAAAAACAGAAAACAAAGGAGAAGCTGTTGAAGGAAAAGAATAAAGTTTATTAAAGGTAAAAGCAGAAGAATGAAATAAACACACACAAAAGACAAAGAAATTACGATAAATAATAATAATAATAATTAATTAATTGAAAAAAAGAAAAAGCCTTCTGACCATCATCTCCTGCAGGCTGAGGATGTGGATTCCAGCCTGCTGTCCCCGTTCGATCAGGCTGGTGTTTGGGCTCTCCATTAGAACAATTGTTCTCACACTGTGTTTCGTGTTGTTAATGCAGTCCAGCACTAGATTGACTTTATCCATCACATCGCACACTATAGTTGAGATAGAAGCTGCAAAAACAAATAGCAGATAATCAGCTGAACGTCTTCAGAAAAACCTCTGCCATGTATCCAAGTCACCATTGTTTACCTTTGTCTATAATATAGCCGATGGCCTCTGTTCCCAGCGTGTCATACAGAGGGACTGACACCAGAGAATAGGTGTAACACGCCAGCTCACTGATGGTCCACTACACACACAAATCAGAATCATCAGAATTAGAATACTTTATTGATCCCTGGGGGAAATTATTTAAACAAACATTACAAGATTAAGTTTGATAATGACTCCGTCGTCAAAAAGCAGCACATTCAGGTTCATCTTAGCACTGAAGTAATGAGGCTGTGAGATCATAGAGCAGCTGCTTGTTAAAGTAAAGACTAAAACCTTGAAAGTGTGCAATTATGTACCTCTGGTCTGTTCTGAGAGAATATGCCGATGTGAGAGTCGGCAGTCTTGCTGTTTCCTTTGTGAAGAAATGCAGAACCCAGATTCTCTGCTTGCTCAATTACCTAACACATAAACACACACACCAGCTGTTAATGCTGACAAACTCAACCTTGTTCAGCCTCAGAAATCAAAGTTTGATTTATGCTCATTTTGCCTTTTCACCTTCTCATTTACATTTGATCACATTTAGCACAAAGTTACAAAGTGACAATTTCAGATTTGCATACAGAATAAAATGACGCACTTGCAGAGTGAATGTCACAAACAACGTGACCAAAAAAGACGAGGTCACCTTTTTGACCACCACTTTGTAAACAACTGTTTATACTGACTGCAAACTGTAGCTTTCACCCTGGAGGCCATAATGTTTATACAAGGTGAGCTAATCTTGGTATCTCTTACCTCTCTGTAGGAAATCCATTCATAAGGCTGTTTTGGCTTCCTGGAGCCGACACAGGGACCGTTACCTGGACGATGAAAGAGAAGAGTTACTACAGTGGAAAGTTAGAGCAACCTAATGTCACAAATTCAAAAGTGTTCCCAGGATGTCTTCATACACATATCCCTATTACACATATAGATGATTACACTTCCTACCCTGCATGCTTGGCTGCTGGCACAGCAGTAAACTGAAGTGTTGACTATTTTGTCAGCCTTCTGGCATTAAGAAAGAGTACACAGGTCCCAAAGTCAAACAAACACTGTGGCATCACTGAGAGTTACAAACTGTCTAAAGTCTTTCATCTTTAATAAAATGATCAGCGTTGCTGCTTTACCAGGTGTAACAATTAAGTTTAACATCCAGGCATCCATGAAAACAGGATTTAATAAATTTAACGGAGTTAGAAGTTAGCAGGAAGTTAGCTCGCTAGTTTCTACCTAAACATGATATAGCATGTTCTGACTGAGAGATTTCTGAAATAATTTAACTGTGCCTTTCACCTTCTTATCTAAATATGGACTTCTGGTTCCAAAACAACCGACACAATGGCTCTTATGGTTGGCACATACATGTGACAAAGCTGTTCCTCTAATGTGGAAAAACCACATGAGTGGTAATCCATGTCATTCACTTTCTTTTTCAGACTGTTCCTCTGCAAAAATGGAAAAAAGGGTCCCATTTTTAAATGCTCATCTTTAAAGCAGCAGCATACATGTTTAATATGAAAACTGTAAAAACAACAGTTGCGGTCTCTACAGCTAAGTTTGCCTTAATGATTGCGTAGGAGGTTAATTTTTACATAACGTGTGTCATAAAATTGTATTAAAATATCTAAATATTCAAATAAAATATCCATCTTTTATATACAGTTTTTGTATTCAACAAAGTCAAAGTTACTATGAGATGTTAAACACATCATCACTACTGCACCAGTGCAGTGAAGGATGAATCTGAATGCAAGCTTGATTTATACAGTAAAAGTACCACATTGGGATTAAATTGTATTACTGGTGACTTACTGGACACTCTGGCGCCTCTGAGAAAGAATTCATACAACGTAGTGGCATCATCATAGATATGTGTCAAGGGACTGTCAGTGGTCAGTAGAACTGATCGGCGTGCCAAATCTCCATCCTCACAATGACAATGAAACAGATTGTGAATGCAACAATAACGACAGCAGCTGGAACGTTTCTGTGTGAAAAATCTTGTTAGAGAATTAATGACAGCAAGTAATTTGTGGGTCACATCATTGATCCTGTGACTCTGACAGGGACCAAACTTACCTGAACCTCAACTGACTGCATCTGAAGGTCACAGACCTGTGGGAGGGGCCTGGATCGTGTTGCTAGGTAATAGGTTGTCGCAGCAAGCACAGCCCCCATGCTGACTAACACAGGGGTGGACATGTTTCTGACGTAGCAGCTGACATCTAGATCTGGCAGGTTCTGAATAAACTCCTCCATGTTATTTGCGATGAGGTGCCTTCAACAACACTGACTGCTCTGCTCTGTTCGTCCAGGTGCAGTTAGACTGAATGCCCTGAGGTGTGGTTGCAAGCAATATGAAGATGTTTTTGGCCAGGAGTTCACCTAGAAAGAGCAAGAGAAGACACATCGTTATTGTACTTTGAATCTTTTTTTTTATCCATAGTTTAGTAAAGTAAGTAAGTAAATTTTATTTATATAGCGCCTTTCTAGATAAAAGATCACAAAGTGCTTCACACAGGGAAGACAAAGTATAAATCAAAAACAGACAAAAGTTAACTAAATGAGTACTTCAATGTTTTGGTCAGAAGCCTTGCTGCAGTGTTTTGGACAATCTGCAGACGCTCCAGGGAGTTTTTTCTTAGAGATGTAAACAGTGAATTACAGCAATCCAATCATGATAAAATGACTGCATGAATAATAATCTCCAGTTCAGTACGAGACTTAATTTAGAAATGTTTTGTTAAGTGATAAAAGCAGGCTCACCAAAGTGAGCCGGGTCAAAGATTACCCCGAGGTTCCTGATGGACGATTTCACAAATGTTGAAAGAGGACCAGGAGCATTCATTATCTTAGGTACATGTCTGTCAGGAGCACATACAAGGACTTTGGTCTGTCCTTCATTAAGTTGGAGAAAGTTGTCGACCATCCAACCTTTAATGGATTCTAAGCACTCATTCAGAATCTGCAGCTTAGAAACATCTTGGGACTGGATATCATCTGGGTAGCAAATGCCCTCATAGGGGCTTAAAATATGCTGGAGAGGAAGTAGATACATTAGAAACAATAAAGGCCCCAGCACAGAACCATGTGGCGCACCATAGGTTATGTTACGACCTGGCTCAAAAGCCGCAACATAAAAAAGGAGACGAATACCAGAGTATAGGTGAGAAGAGGTATTATCTTAGAATGGAATACCAG
This sequence comes from Simochromis diagramma, assembly GCF_900408965.1. Taxonomy (NCBI): domain Eukaryota; kingdom Metazoa; phylum Chordata; class Actinopteri; order Cichliformes; family Cichlidae; genus Simochromis; species Simochromis diagramma. The sequence continues at coordinate 1,091,296 of NW_024387477.1, forward strand.
GTCGGCTAAAATGGCTGGTGCCACCAAGGCAAAGACAAGTGAGCTCCCTGGGAAGCTTGCCTCGGGTATGCTTTTATCCACACCTGACTAGGTGTGGCCAATTAGCACCAGCTGAACACATTGAGATGATTAGGGGCTACAGAGGGACGTAACACCTCCTCCCTCAAAAGGGTTCCTCTAGGACCCCTAAATTTATTAAAAGCCCCTCTGAAGCCTCCAGGTCCTTGACCCACAAACCTGAAATAAAAGTAAAAGCTTAGAAGTGGAAGATGACCGGTATTTAGAAACTGTCACAGAAAAGTATCGTTCATATAGATATGAGGAGAACCACTCCGAGGCAGATTCAGATACACCGACCCAATGTTTCAGCCTTTCAAGCAGAATTCGATGGTCAACTCTAGCAACATCAGGAGAACAGAACATTTTCCTGCATCGTTTTGCATCAAAATGTCACTGGAGACTCTGAGAAGGGCTGTATGTCTGTGAAGGTTCTCAGTCATCCAGGTCATCGTAGTCTAAGGAGCTTGGAAAGAAAAGCATCAGGACTTCTTTAAGTTGCTTGAAGACGTTTCACCTTCATCCGAGAAGCTTCTTCAGTTCTAGGGTCAAATGGTGGAGAGTCGCAGATTTAGACAGAAGTCAGATATCGGCTGCTGATTATAACCAAATCTTCAAGCCGACACACACAGACAGCAGTGGCTGATGTTTATCCGGACCTGAAAGACTTTGGTCTAATGTAAGGTCTGTTTGTTTGTTAATAATAATCCTGTGCACTGAAGCGTGCAACATCTCTTTACTGTTAAGTACAGAAACCAAATGAAAGACTGCTGCTTTTCCCGTACAGTAATAGCAGGCGATCTCGTTCAGCTGTGACTCACGTTACAGTGCAATTGGATCGTATATCATATATTTAACAGATTCTCCCAGGCGTCAGATGTATTCGTCCCATTCTGTGCCAGTGTTGGTGTTTAATAGTTGGAGGAGTTCTCAGCATTACAACAAAAACACAGTTAAGCCTCCCTCATCCCAGTTATGTCCCTCGCTCCCACTCTCTCCCTCTCTTGACCCTCATGTCAGGCTTGCGTGTCCCAGCCTACGTCTCTCTATGTTTCCTGTTTTATTATCTTGCGTTCCCTGTTCAGTGTGTTTAGTTTTGCTCCCATGTTCATTCATGTGTTTCCAGTCCCCTCATCACCTCTCTGTGTATTTAGTGTGTTAGTTTTCTGTCAGTCGGGGTCAGATCGTCTGCGTTCCATGTTTCAGGTATTCGTGTTAAGCATGTCCAGGGTTTTCATGTTCAATTCTAGTTTAGCCAATTTAGGTTATTCTTTAGTTTTGTATTGTTTGCTTTGCCTTTTATTTTTGTAATTTTTCCATCAGCTATAACAAAAAGCGCTTCATTTTGTCTGCGTTTGGGTCCACATTTCTTAGTCCACACAGCCTACCAGCACAGACTGTGACTGCAAAGCTGTTGAAAAATAAACAGACTGGAAAGTGTGACATCTTCATGTGAGAACAGATGAAGACGATGACCTTTGGTCCAGACCAGCGGTGGGCAACTCCAGGCCTCGAGGGCCAGTGTCCTTGGTCAAATACAGCTGATTCAAATGGCTAAATGGCCTCCTCAACATGTGCTGAAGTCCTCCAGAGGCCTAGTAATGAACTAATCAATTAATTCAGGTGTGTTGACCCAGGGTGAGATCTAAAACCTGCAGGACACTGTTGCTTGAGGCCTGAAGTTGCCCACCCCTGGTCTAGACTCTAGAAAACACAGACAGCACTTCTCACAGCAACACCAAGGCAGACCCACGATTTGGACTCTTAAAATGAAAGTTGCTGCATTCTCATTAGCAGGAGAAAAGAAAAACTGTCTGTAAGACTGAACTGAAGTGTGAGAAAACAATCCTACTTAAAGCACAGCTTGAGTTGAAATGTACCTCAAGAGTTCAGGTTCCTGTATCAGCTGTCCCCTCTCTCACAGTCACATTCTGTTACTCTACATAAACTGCATAACAAAATACATCACTGTTAAAGGTTAATGCTATTGTTTCTCTTTTAAGACCAAGAAAAAAAACCATTGAAATTATAGAGTGCTCAATTCTTTGCATGTGGTCAAAATTATGAATTCAACAAGGGGTCGGATACTTCTTTCCCCGACTGCACATATGCAGAAAGAGTTCAATCAACTTCAAAAACTTCAATTACAAGTAATATTATTACAGAAAAGGATTTAGCATTTTTAAATAATCTTTTTTATTATTTTGGCAGACCATCCACCAATTCAGTTCAATTCAATTTATGTAGCATCAAATCACAACAGCAGTCACTCTAGGGTGCTTTATATTATAAGGTGAAGACGCTTCCACATTACAAGGAAACCTTCAGTCTAGTTTCTCATCCTTTGATTGCAGAGTGCTTGTTTCACCTACACTAATACTACTCAGTGTTTCCCAGCACAACACATGCATGACAATAACATGAGCCAGTCTCTTAAACTGGAATAACCTGTAAAAGAAGAGGCTTAGCTGTGAATGCTAACTGTACAACAGTTAATAATAACAGGATAATGCAAGAACAACACACGACACACACTATTTCCGTATCCCCGTGTGTGTTTCTCCATGTTTTAACGTGTTTCTCACCCACTAACCTGTAACAGAGAGCAGCCAGGTGAGACACTGAGCATCCAGTGGCAGGGATCCTGCAGTTTTTACTGCCGCTCTGCCTTCACAATGCACTAATGCACCGCTGACACGCAACAGCAACAAACATTCTTTTAAGAGGTCAGGCGGGGCCACGGGAGCCCTCTAATTGGCTGGCTCCTGGAAAACGATCAGTCTAACTCAAAGTCAAACAATCAATGCATGTTTCTGTAATTTAATCTGATAGTGAAGACTGGGAGACCAAACCAAGCAAAGTTAAACTTGTTCTAATAGCAGTTAAATGCAGAGTATCTTCAAAATTAATAAACAACATCAATACGGACTCTTTGTCTGATGACGCGTCTCTTTCATTTGTCTCATTCTCACACAGTTACAGCCTTCTTGCAAAGGACAGCAGGTTTCAGCAACGCCTGAGTGCCTTCACCTTTGCCACAGTGACCTATGACCCACATGTGGTCAGCTGAGCAAAGGAAAAACTATCTGACACAATGTTCTGGGGCAAACGTGTGTGACCATACATGAAGATATTTTCTGTCTTGTGATTGTTAAATATTGACTCATCTGTGTTCATCATGTGAACATGGATCTCAACAGCCTTTAAGCTTAGGACAATATTCCCTCTGTGCTTTCTATGTCAGCATGACCAGACCAACTTCCTTCTTTAAATACTGTCAACTACACAACAGTGGTCGATCACCAATTACACACACATCACTACAGTGGGCACATACTTCCTCCATGTCTTAAAAAAATAAAAATAAATATTTTTTAATATTGATGGTTAAAGAGCTGGTACTCATACAGCACTTTTCTCCTGAATTTGAGCACTCGGGCGCTTTCATGCTCACATTCATCCTTTTATCTGTATCCAAGCATGAGCTACTCCTCACAAACACACTCACACTCCGATGGATGCATCAGGGCCAACTCAGGGTTTAGCATGTTTTTTTTGTTTTGTTTTTTTTTCTTTTTGCCTGTCCTCTTTGGTTCTTTTGCCATCAGAATTATTGTCTAAAGGCGAAGAAAGATGCCCAACGGATTTACTTTACCAAATTGACCATCCGAGCCTTGCCGTAATGGTCTATTTGATTCACCTTTTATTGTTTATTTTATTTTTTATTTTCACTTGCTAGATACGGGACAGACTTGAATGAGGAAAAGAGAAGGGAGAAAGAAAGAGGGAAAGAAAAACAGCGGAGAAGAAGGACGGGGATAAAGGGCAAAAAACAAAAACCAACTAAATAAGCAGACAAAAAAAAACAAAAAAAAACAAAACACATCAATCACCTGAATCACCTGTTGAGAAAGAAAAAAGAAAACAAGCAGAAGAAAACGAGAGCAATACAATAAACAACATCACGATGATCTATGTGAATATAACAGTAAATACTAAATATTAAACATTATTGTGCAGCACGTAAGATCGACAGCGCACAGTGTGCTTTGAGGTAGGAGCCAAAAAGGGTGTAGTTTGTGTGTGTGAGCACCCGTGTGTACACCTGTGAGCATGGACGCGCTTGCATTCAAAAGGTTCCTTCATGTAATGATCTGCTAGAGGGTGTGGGGTGAGGTGTCCACCAGGGCATGAAGCAGGTATGGAGGAGATCAAGACTCCAGACATCCAGAGGCCCCCAGAACACAAGAGACCAAGGAAGACCAACAGAGGGGCAGCCGCGCCACTATCCCAGAAAGAGCTGAGGAGAGTCCCAGATGAGGGCTCACTCAGCAGCCGCGGAGCAGAAGCCAGGGGGGGTTGCAGTGACGTGCCCGTGAGCTCCGCCGGCAGCCAGCTGTGCCAGAGTGACCGGGCCTCAGGCCGAGGGCACCCCACCCCTGAAGTGGCCCGAGCGAGCCCCAGGCTCCAGGCCCCGATAAGGAGCCACCAAGGAGTGAGCCGGTGTGTACCTGGGCGCCCATCCCCGGACACAAAGAACCACCAACGCACCGATGTCTGAGGGCGCCTGCCACTGGCAGGGGAAGTGGTGGTGGGGGGAGATAGGCCTCCATACCTTAGAGGGCCTGAGATGTCCCCAGAGAGGTGGCGTCTGATACCAGACCTGACATATAGACACAGACATACAGGCACACACAGATACAAACATCCATTCCCACCCTCATGCTCTCATATGCACTTACTCCACACTCAACCAACGTGGAGACAGACATAGAGAGACACTGTACACACAATCACACTCCCCAAGCGTACTCTAAGAACCGGGTCTAGGTACCTTTGCCCCTGGAGGGGGAAACTGCACCCAGACCCAGGTGGTGTTACCCTTTTCCCTGTGGTGGGGAGAAGCAGACCGCCCCGACTCCGCAGCAGCAGGGAGGCCCCACACTCCAGACCCCAGTCGGACGGCCAACTCTTCCTCCTGGCCCCCCGCTCCAACAGGCCGCAGAGAACGGGGGTGTGTGAAGACTCCAAACCTCCCTCCACCCGCTCATTGTAGTGTTGATGCATGTGTGTTCTAAGGTGCATTTAAAACCCAGGAGGGCATGGAGCTACCTGCCAGAGAGCAGCAGGTAAGCGCATAGCCCCTCCTGATAGCCCTCAGTGTCTACGTGTATTTAAAATTGAGAGGTGGGCAGCGACGCCAGGGGTGAGGTGTACACCCTGATGGTCTTTTGGAGTCCGTGTAGCGTGCCCACCTCCAAGATCCTATATGTATGTGTTATGAGAGTGTGAGTAATGTGAATGTCTAAGTTGTGAGATAAAATTGAGGCACAGGCAGCCAGAAGGGGACAGAGGGGGGGATGCCTCCCCTGCACCCTGGTGCACCCATTCTCATGTGGTACTCATGGCCATTGATCGGTGGTCTTTGATCAGTAGGTTTTGGTCAGTGGTTGTTGATCAATGGTCATGAGAATCTGCATAATTATGATGAAGGAACTGACCTCCCAGCCCCTTGTTCCTTCAGTGGGCTGGTTTCAGTCATTATGCAAATGTACTGTTTATAAGATTGTGGGAACCTGCAGTCAGCTGAGACTGAAGAAATCACTTGGATGAGTGACGAAACGTTTCTCACACAAAACGCTACGTCCACAGAATCAACTTTTGGAGATTTACTTTCCTGGATGATTGAGAATGCATCAAGACGTTTTAACCCACTTTGGCAAGGACTGCCTAAAGCTTGTATGTCAGTATGAGCAAACGGCATGTAAGATGGCGGACTACAGGAACCACCTGAGATTCAGTCTCAGATGTCGACAAAACAGGATTACTCCTAAAAGTCTGCAAATGAGCTCTTCAGTTAAAGGCTTCCGGGCAACAAAAATCCTCCAGAAGGCACGGCATCAGCTGCTTAATGAACGGGTGAGGCAAACAAATTTTACCATCGACATGCTAAAATCTCAAGAGGAGCGGATCCGACAGAGACTGACAATGCTTTTAGATGAGAATACTCTTAAAAAGGTGTTTGACTTTACTGAGAAGGTTCGTCTAGCACAGCACAAGAAGTCTAACACCAGGCAACAAGGGAAGTTTGACCTACTTGTTGTATGTCGGAAACCACCACAAAATATGGAGAGTGTCCTCAGTGGCCAGAAGAGACAAGGATGCGACACAGAGGATGCGGACAAGTGGGTGAAGAATTTGTCTGACAGACAGTTCACCCAAACAGAGAAAAACATCCTTGCTAAAGGGTTGAATTTTGCTGTCACACCGAGACAAATCCCGCTAGTGGAGCTGATCACAGCCACAGAAACAGCAATTCGTAACAACAATATTGCAGAAGTGGAAGCAGAGCAACTACGGACGAAAGTTTCGGCCTGTCTCAGCAATGCGAAGCCCCCAGCATCCAACATCACCATGGAGGAGAAGAAGGCACTCACATCACTTAGTGATGACAACAACATTATCATCCTTCTGGCAGACAAGGGTAGGTGCACAGTATTGCTAAACCAGAAAGACTATCATGAGAAGATTTTGTCACTGCTCAGGGATGAAAATACTTATGAGCCCCTGAAACGAGACCCAGGAAGTGGCTACAGGAAGAGGGTGATAGATTGTGTGAAGCCGTTAGAACAAGACAAGGCTATTGACCGGACCCCATACTACAGGCTGTACCCAGGGGAGTCTACACCAAGTCTGTATGGTTTACCGAAAATATATAAACAGGGTGCACCTTTAAGACCGATTGTCTGCATGATCAACTCTGTCACCTATAACATCTCCAGGTTTCTGGCTTCGATCCTCAACCCCCTAGTGGGCAGCTCTGAAAACCACATCCAGAACACCCTGGATTTTGTTGAGAAGGTGAGAGATGTCATTATGGAGGCAGATGAAACCATGGTCTCTTACGACGTTACATCTCTCTTCACTTGCATCCCAGTCATGGAAGCGTTGGAGGTAGTGTGTAAGAGATTACAGGATGACCCCAACCTCAGCAACAGGACCACTCTCAGCACCGACCAAGTGTGTTTGTTTTTGGAACTGTGTCTTCATTCCACCTACTTCACATACAAGGGTCAGTACTACAGGCAGAAACATGGGTGTGCCATGGGCTGCCCAGTTTCACCCATCATGGCCAATTTGTACATGGAAGAAGTGGAAAAGAGGGCTTTGCTATCCTACCCTGGAACACCACCAAGTCATTGGTTTCAGACATGTGGATGACACCTGGGTGAAAATCAAATCTCAGGACGTACCACATTTCACAGATCACAGTAACTCGGTGGACCGACACATTAAATTCACCAGGGAGGATATGAAAAGTGGCAGGTTAGCCTTCTTAGACTGTGAGATTTCCATCAGTAATGGGGGACATCTAAAAGCTGACGTGTACCGTAAACCTACACATACGGATCAGTATTTAAGGTTTGACTCTCATCATCCACTGGAGCACAAACTGGGTGTCATCAGGACGCTACAACACAGAGCGAACACCATCCCCACTGACACAGCGGCCAAGGAGGCAGAAGAACAGCACATCAAGAAGGCCCTGAGTAAATGTGGTTATCCCAGCTGGGCTTTTGTCAAAGCGGGAAAGGCTCCTAAAGAAAGCTCCAGTTGATCCAGGAGAGAAGGACAACCGCTGCCCAAGCGAAAACCTGTAGTGATCCCATATGTGTCAGGAGTATCGGAGCAGTTGAGATGCATTTTTTCTAAACACCGGGTCTCTGTGGCTTTTAAACCCCAAAACACGCTGCACCAAAAATTGGTCCACCCCAAGGATCGGGTCCCCCGACACAAACAGAGTAACATAATGTACGCTGTTAAGTGCCAGGAGGATTGGCAGGATTTATACATCAGGGAAACCAAACAACCTCTGGCGAAGTGGATGGCACAACACAGAAGAGCTACCTCGTCAGGCCAGGACTCTGCAGTCTATTTACACCTACAGGCCAGTGGACACTCTTTCAATGATGAGGATGTTCACATCCTGGACAGGGAGGAACGCTGGTTTGAGGGCGGCGTCAAGGAGGCCATTTACGTGAAAAGGGAAAGACCATCTCTGAATCGAGGAGGGGGCCTAAGAGTACATCTGTCACCATCTTACAATGCTGTGATTGCAGCCATTCCCCAGCTCTCTGTGAATGGGACTCATGGACATTGATCAGTGGGTCTTTGATCAGTGGGTTTTGGTCAGTGGTTGTTGATCAATGGTCATGAGAATTTGCATAATTACGATTAAGGAACTGACCTCCCAGCCCATTGGTTTCAGTCATTATGCAAATGCACTGTTTATAAGATTTGGGGAAGCCTGCAGTCAGCTGAGACTGAAGAAGTCACTTGGATGAGTGACGAAACGTTTCTCCCACAAACGCTACGTCCACATGAACAGAATCAACTTTTGGAGATATAAAGGAGAACATCACAGGATGATACCTGCAGGTCTGACAGCAGCAGGTGTATCACTCCTGTTTCTACCTGGAGACAGCAGTCGCCTCATTGTTCTGACACACAACACAAAACTATCCACAACACTACACACTAACTACACAAGACAACACATTAACTACACACTACAAACACGCTAAACGTCACAAATCTCTCTTCCTAAACAACCAAATGTCGTATTGCCATATCATTTTTGATTGGTCAACATGGTGCATTTTTCCACCAACACGAAAGAGCTGTTTTTTGATTTGGTTTGGGGTTTTCTTTATTTTTTGCTCGTAAGCAGAGAGTGCTCGCTGCGCTGTCCTTAGACATTAAACGTGACGAAACTATTGAGGAAAAAACGCTGCATATATATTGTTTATCATGACTCTGGTTTTATGTGGCCTATCAACACAATTTATAAACTGGTATATATCACCTTGTTGCTTTGTCTTTAAGTGGTCATGTGATTGGCTTACCACGACTACTTTATTCTTCCACAGTCAAACAGCAGCACTCATGCGATTGTTTTGCCCCCTTAGCTCCAGGTGTTGTGCCAAAAAGTTATCGTCGGGCAGAAAGTGATTGCCGTCCGCGGGAGCGCGCAGCTGCTTAAAGGTGTAGCGCCCAGATTACTTACAGCTACTTCCGTACAACTGATGCAGTAAGCTGAGCACAGCTTCAACCGTCTGTTGAAAAATAGTAACGCGACCGCACCGAATTTTCTTGTTAGTAAAGGTAACGGCGTTGTAACGATAGAAATAGTAATTAGTTAGATTACTCGTTACTGAAAAAAGTAACGCCGTTATTCCCATCACTGCAAAACACACACACAAATACACCAACACAGTAACGACTAAAGTGTTGTGTTGTTGCACTTTGCCAGCTTTTAAAACACAACCTCCAGCAGCTTGTTCATGCCCCGCCTCCCTTTAGCAGCGGTGCCAGGAGACACATCTGTCTGACAGCGCTGACTGGACTTAAGGTCGGAATGGAAACTCCCCCCCACACACACACACACCGCACTAGGACTATTAAAAGCGTGCACAGCATTTGTCATAATAATTTATCATATTAATAAGTGCGCGTGCAAACACAGGTTAGTGTTGTTTTCTGTCACGCGCCACCTTTATGGTTTCGCTTGAATATAATTAACTTACCTGATTTCTAAACGGAGCTCGCTTTGATATTCTTCTTAATGCCAGCTGGGATGTGCTGTTCTCCTATTAGCACACTTTCTTTAGCATACTGTATCAAAGCCAGCAAACGCACTATTATTTCTTTCAGTCGTGATTAACTGACTACGGTGAGCTGCTGTCGCTTACTTCGCACCTGTTCCCACGACTTCTTCCCGGTTTCTCGCTCCTCACCTCGCGCACACCTGACCAGCCAATCATGGCATTACATAAGTTTCAAACTTCCGGACAAGTGTTTCTCAATAAGTTAGCAGTAAAAGGTTCAGTGCGTAAAATACTAGATCCATGATTCAGCTTTGCGTTCACCAGTCAGTCTTTAAAAGGCGTGTTTTTCTCACGGGTCACTTTATGACAAGATGCAGCGTGGAAGGTAATTTCACTATCAGGGTCTCACATGGCTTGTCAGACCAATCAGCTGGCTAATCACTGGCTCAAAGCAGACTGTAAACTGCTCTCCTTTTAGTGTCACTCAGAGTTAATGAGAAGCAAGTAACTGTCAATATTTAGCCTGCAGCGTCCATCGACCTCCACACTTTGACTTTGTGTGCACGGCTGCAGGCAAATAACTGAACAACATAAGCATAAAAAAACAAAACCAGGAATCAACATACTACATCAAAAATAATGAAAAATTAAAAACAGAAGACTTTCTTCTTTTTTGGACTTTATTAATGAAGACCGACACAGGATGCTCACATGGCTGCGACATATTAAAATTCAGATCAGGAAATTGGATGTTAACATGAAAAAGTGCAAGTCAAATAAAACTACAACGATGTAGAAATAATAAAAATAAAATTATAAATCACATTTTATTTTCACCACAGATATCAAAGATCAGCCACTCGGGAAGAGCAGCAAAGCAGACTTTTTCAATATCACAACGAAGTGAATCTGCTAAAAACAGCTGAAGACACTTTGGTCCAATCTGTGCAACTGAATACAGATTCATTTTGTTCCACTGATAATTTACTGCTGTACAAACATAATTTTAACTTGCATCAGAACAATCACAACAACCATGATACCGAATAACACTGTTTACAAGTTACTGGTCGTGTTCCACAACTAAAAGTAACTCAAATACTGAGAAGCTCCTGATGCATTGCTGATGAGAATCAGTTATTACAAACTGGAAGCTTTGCAACACGTGTGTGTGAGCAAAGACAAGACTGTGGTCCAAGGCCCTTTCTCATTAAAAACAAAGCAGTTCTTCATAAAGCGTTTTGTTAAAAATATCCTGTGACTCTTGCTTGACTTCTGTTCAGTGCCTCAGAGAGGATATGAAAATGTTCACACCACAAAAAGGAAGCGCTCTGCACTAGAAGGCTGTGGTGGGTCAGCTGTGGCAGTAGGAGCAGTGGATCCCCCCTGTCAGGTCAGTGATGGTTCCCTCTCTAACCAGTCTTTGCAAGAGCTCAGTCTCTCTGTTCACGTTGTGCATGCTCTGCTCCAGCATGGCACTCATAGGCAGCTGGTCATAGTAGTGCAGTGGCGCTCCGTGCTGGGAGAGGTTGTAGCCAAAGCCTGCCAGGCTGACCTCGTCACACAGCAGGCTAGCTAGAGTCAGCGCAGACACACCTAGAGTGGGAATGTTCTGCAAATATATGTAAAAAAAAGGGTTAAACTTTCTTAAAGAGTAAAGACGTTTGTTTCTGTCTTCCTGTTGCAGATTTTTCACATCATTTTATTTTCTAAGCAAACTGACTATGGTTGAAGTAAAGAAGGAAAATGGACAAGAGTGAGACACCGGCAAAATCAAAGTAATATAGGCCATAATAAATAAACTATGACTTAGCTTACTGTAATATGCACAGACAGGTAAACCGATAGTATCACGATGTTAGCCTTTTGTTAACACCTTTCCCATGTCTGCCTGTAGCTCATGAGAACAGCAGCTCAGTGAGCTCCATTAGAAACCTCAGCGCTGAGTAACAACTTTATTCTTGTTCAGAATGACTTTATTACTCCAACAGAGTCGAAGACAGAGGTTAACATAACTTGACACACAGAACCACTTCTAAGCTTTTATTTTCTAATTTCACTAATCTGATCATTACAACTTAAATGAGCTCAAATCAGAAATGGTCACATCTGCTGCTGTTAGATAGTACTGCAATAGTCAAAAGTGACCACAAGGGGGAGTTGCTCCAACACAGCAGACTGCAGGCTGGCTACAGCAGGCATGACGATTAAACCTGACACTTGGCACAGTGGCAGATGGACAAAGGGATGTTTTACTGTGCAAACAGATATAACTTGTTCTCTATTAGAAGGTTTAATTCCTAAGCTGGGCTAGCCCGTCTTTCTACGTGAAAAATAATTTAAAAAACAAAACAAAACACAATACAAAGGCATTTCAAAAACGACTTCAATGAATCAGAAGTTTAAAAAGTATTTTTAAAACTGACTTCAGTTTTCACTTTAACTAGGGGTGGGTGAACTCCAGGCCTGAGTGCAGGTGTCCTGAATTGCATGGCTAAATTACTCAGCATGTCTTGTTCCCCAGAGGCCTGGTAATGAACTAAGATCTAAAGATCTAAAACCAGAAGGACACCAGCCCTCGAGGCCTGGAGTTCCCCGCTTTATACCACAGATTTACGAACAGACACACTTTCACTTAATGTGTGGTATGTGAATCATCAATTACCTGGTCCCAGCCCCACAGGCGTGGCCTGGGAAGAGGATATTTCAGGAGGTCCAGTGCAGTCTCTCTGATCACATGTGGGTTTAGAAGTCTGAACTTACTGGCTTTGAGAGGGATTCTATCTGGAACCTTCTGCCAGAAAAAGAACCAATCCCACAGAGGCTGCAACACAAAGCACAAACTGTTGGTTTCTCAACAGCTCAGAACACTGACTCACAAGAAAACAGCAGTGAGATCTGAGACTGTGTCACACTTTCACGTAGAAGATGATACTGAGGAATTCACAAGTTGACAATGACTTATGGAGCTAGCAACGGAGACGTTACATAATCCAAGAGATCCATGTGATTAAACCACAGGTAGGGGAGGAATTCCTGGAAGCACACTTCAGCCAGACGTCTCACATATAATGTCTGATAAGAGCTTTTCTGATTTTTAAAAATGTCTCTCGTGCTTAGAGGCTGTTTGTACTGCACATGATTTTTATTTTTATCTAATACTTTTTCTAATTTATTTTCTTCAAAGCTTGCTTTTATATTAAAATATGAGAATTGATTTCTAATCTTCACCTTACAGACAATCCCAAACTGTGTGCTATTACAGTGCTGCTACTATTTCCATTCAGTTTAACAGGATCATTCTAACATCTAACTGCATTTAAACATCTCAGTGTTTTTGACTCGGTGCAGCCATCATTATATTTATAAGTAGTCAGATTTTCCATATTTATCTGTTTCTCCAGGGTGTATTCTCCAAGATGGCATATTCTTAAATAATATAGCTTTAATCCAAGAACACGAGCTGATTTATTCGTGTGAAGGTGGGTTGCTGGTTAGTTTGATCAGATGAATTCAGCAGTGCTACTCACCACAGAGAGCTTGTTGATCATAGCAGAGCTCCAGCTGATGTCTCCGCTTTTATACACCACCGTCACAAACAGAGTGTCTGGGTCTGTGTCAGCCCAGCTAAGAGGCGTGCCCTCCGGGTAACTCATCCTGATGGTGGTTCGATTCCCAACATCAATGCTGAACTTTCCCAGTGGACCTCGGTTTAACCTGAGGGACAAAGAGCCAACAGCCGAATGACTTTCTATAGTAATATTAGTATGAAATCAAGAAACACCCCACGATATGATCCATCCATTCGCTTCCGCTTATCCTTTTCAGGGTCGCGGGGGTGCTGGAGCCTATCCCAGCCGTCATAGGGCGAGAGGTGGGGTACACCCTGGACTGATCACCAGTCTGTCCAAGGGCCAACACACAGAGACAGACAACCACTGGCGCTCACATTCACACCTATGGGCAATTTGGATTAATTAATTAACCTATCCCCACCAACTGCATGTCTTTGGACTGTGGGAGGAAGCCAGAGTACCCGGAGGGAACCCACGCAAACACAGGGAGAACATGCACGCTCCACACAGAAAGCCCCCGGCCTGATGGTGGAACTGAACTCAGGACCTTCTTGCTGTGCGGCAACAGTGCTAACCACCGTGCTGCCCCCCACGATATGATATTAATCCAATATTTCACTCACGTTGCGATATTATTGCATTTTTTAACAATTTACAATCCGCTGCTATCAGCCTGTGAATCTGTTGGTAATTACATGCAAAACGTCTCTGCAGCTACTAACTGATAAACTGTCAAAGATCACATATCTGCTGCTGTCTTTATGGAAAGAAAGTCACATCTAACTATTACATTTGCACTCAGTAACCGTCCTGTTCTATAGGAATATTACCCGAATACAACAATAATTTATTTAGTTAAATATCGATATTTGGTGTCACTGCCACCTCAAACATTGCAATACTATGCTGTATCGACTTTTTTTTACCTGGTCAAACATGCATTCGATATGGTCACTGTTTAATGAAGTAGGCTGTTTATTTTGTTCAGGTTTACTCATCAAGCAACAATTCTGACCTGATAATGGTGTCAAAGCGGTCAATCACCGGGCCAAGCTCCAAGCCTTTGAGAATGCCTCCGTTTCCCATGACCACACAGCGCTGACATTTCCCTGCAGCCTTCTCAGGCTGTGGTGAGTCTGAGGCTGGTAGCTGCAGAGAGAAATTCACACTATTACATCTGTGCTCTGAAAAAGACTGATGCACAGGCGCACAAGTCCGTGGCTTACCACTGACTTGTGGTATATACGTGCATTCAGCTGCAGTGGTATATGTTCTGCATAGTGTAAACCAGGGGTGTCGAACTCCAGGCCTCGAGGGCCGGTGTCCTGCAGGTTTTAGATCTCACCCTGGGTCAACACACCTAAGTCACCTGATTAGTTCATTACCAGGCTTCTGGAGAACTTCAACACATGTTGAGGAAGTAATTTAGCCATTTAAATCAGCTGTGTTGGATCAAGGACACATCTAAAACCCGCAGGACACCGGCCCTCGAGGCCTGGAGTTCGACACCTGTGGTGTAAATGGAACAAAAAATAAGAGGAACACTTTCTAGCGAGAGTACGTCAAGTCAAGTGATGTCATTTAAACTTTTGGGATACTGATGTGATCAGTGAAGCAGCAGAGGGGGTTGTTAATTACTTTCAGCTGCTCTTAATGAAATTAACAACAGGTGCTCCAGGGGAACAAAGAGACAACCGCAGGAGCAAGAGTGGTTCCACAGGTGGAGGCGCTCACATGTTTTCCCTCCTTATCTCTTCTCACTAGTTAGCTAGTTTTGCATTTGGATAAGATCAGTTTCAGGACACCAGCCATTGTCTCACTGCATGCAAGCACGTTGGGGCCATGCAAACTACTGAGGATCATTTTGAGTTGCTTAGCTGCTGCATCTTTTTTTTTCACTTTCATTTTTGGGTGTGTCTTTGAATTCAGCCCTCTGTAGGTTGATCATTTTCATCCCCCACCCTACTGAGAAGTGTTTATTATTTTTTGAGCAGTGGAAATCACTCAGATACTGAAGGATCTTAACCCCCCTGCCCAAAAAAAAAACAAAACAAAAAACCCTGCATTCACCAGTTTTTGCAGTTCTGCTACTTTGCTCTGAAGACCTCTGAACCCAAACGGCGGGGGATACAAGAAAAGGTCATCGTTCAGCGGTTCATCTTTCCACAGGAAGGGCTGGACGTTGTGACTGGAAGCAGGGAGATGAGTTAACAAGCTCTGTCTGGTGCTGCCAGGGCGACACTGACTCGCTAAGACTCTCTGCACATATTCATGCACCAGCTGCAGGAAGAAGAAAGGAAAGCCAGTGTTGGGAAGGTTACTTTTAAAATGTATTCCACTACAGATTACAGATTATATGCCCCAAAATGTATTTTGTAACGCATTCAGTTAAGTTACTCAATGAGAGTAACGTATTCTGAATACTTTGGATTACTTAATATATTATCATGCTTTTTTACAACTACATGAATGTCCTATTGCTGTGTGATTTATTACTATTACTGAAGGTTACTCTCCATACCAACACCAACTAGATGTTTAAATCTTAATATAAATGAGTAACAGTAGGTGGACATTAGGTAAGGCTGCACTTTTTGCAGCGATCTCGTATAGAAAACTATTCGGCGCGTATATAAAACAGGTCCGTGGCTCCAAACCGTAGTAAAGGGACCTCTGGTTAATCCGTCGAGTTCGAGTCGGGCTCGTAGCCGAAAACTAGCTTTACTTTGTTGTCTGGGTCAAATTTGCTAGCGAGAGACAGAGAGAGGCGTTGAAAGGCTGCTCCAACGGAACTTATTGTTTCAGAGGAAAACAGGAACACTGTGTACAGTTGAGTCTTAATAGCTTACTTACACCTGGGCTACACTGCCCATCAGGCTGCATTCTTTAGGGCGATGCCTGTAACTCTCTGTCTATTGCCTTCATAATTTTGAATAACAATTAAAAAAAATATTTCTTCACGTCTTTCTGCGGGCCGCAGTAGAGGTAACATGGGCCGTGAGATTGTGACACCAGCATTAGAGCCTCTTAATGCGTGTTTTGTTTGGGTTTCCACCAGCGTGGAATTACCAAAAATAGAGAGATCATAGCCGAACATATGAAACAGGAAAAGACCGCCGTGTAATCTATTTATTTCAACAAAGTAACTGTATTCTGTAGGGTAAAGAAACTCCTACGAACGGCAGATCATCTTAGCAAAAGGGAAGAGTTTAACTGATTGAAAGACATATGGATCTGATAGATGGGATTATGTAAAAAGCTGAAAACAACACAACAAGCTGTCTGCACACTAAGTAAAAAGTGTAATGCAGCACTTCACATCCGGGGCGCTTATCTAATTTCATGACCTGGCTCAGGTTTATAAAAAAACAAAGCGGCTTCAAACGCCACGTCTTCTGTTACAGAGGCTCGTTCTCTTGTGGTTTTTGCATCTATATCAGAACAACAGCGCAGACACACAGGACAGTGTCAGCTCAGTTTCAGGGCCAGTTAATGAAACGATGAACAACTAGATCAGGTTTAATGTGTAAAAAAAACTGGCACCATTAGCTCACGTTACGGCTGCAGTTATCGATTATTTTCAAAATCGAGTAATCAATTAATTATTCCATTGATTAATCGAGCAATAGGTTAAAAATTACTTGTGTTATTATTGAGAAAATGCAAAATATGTAAAAAAAAAAACCCTCAAACAAAGTCAAAGGTCAAATAAGATCTATCCAAATCTAAACTATATTAGTGTTTTTGCACTGCTGCTTTACAAGATACAGACAATGCTGGACAACACCTCCCACCCACTCCATGACGTGCTGGCCAGTCACAGGAGCGCGCACTGAGATTATTCATATTACCACTGAATAACACAGGAAATCATCTTTCTGTACAACTTCTCCATTTAATGTACAGTTGCACCCTTTCCATGCTCTATAGTGAAAATAACATAAGTTTTACCAGTTAGAGTAAAATATCAATCTCATATATATATATATATATATATATATATATATATATATATATATATATATATATATATATATATATATATATATATAAATATATATATTAGGGGTGTAACGATACTCTATCGATATTGAACCGTTCAATACAGTGCTTTCGGTTCGGTACCCATATGTATCGAACAATACAACATTTTTAATTTATTTTATCAACTTTCCTTCTTACTTTCCTTCGTACGATGCTGTCTGTGTTGAGCACTCAGTGGATCTGCGCTCGACAGTGAAGCCAAGGCGGAGTAGTCGAACGCAGATTCACTGAGCGCAGCGCAAGCTAGGGAGACAGAAGTTAAGCTCTCCTTGTAACATGGACCTCCCCCACCCTCATTCAGATCTGGCGTTTGGAACTATTTTGGTTTTCATGTGACGTATGACCCTGAAGGTAAGCGAGTCATGGACTAAAGTAAAACAGTATGTTGGATGTGCCACGCAATGCTCAATTACATGGGTGGGAACTAGTGTGTTAGCGCAGTTAGCTCGTTAACGTGTTGGCTGTCTAGCCCCATGCACGGGGCGATCAGGGGTAGCTCGTTAACAGAGATTTGCCGTGTTGTGGCGTTAAGGTCATTTCAACGAGATTAACCTGACAGCACTAGTGGGAACACAACGAATATGACTGCACATTTACGCCGACATCATCCTAGTGCAAAGACAAGTGGAAGCAGACAAAAACAACAAGCATGCTACAAACTTTACCCGAGTCATTTAGACAGCCGTTAGCACATGATTCTCCTTATGGGGACCTGATATGTTTAATATGCTGCTGAGAATATAGCCCAGAAGACGCGTATAGTATAGCTTTTATTTTGGAAAGAGACATTTCTCTGTAATAAACTCTCTTTTACAAAGATGAGTGATTCCTCAATCAGATACAGGGCTCGCAATATCACTAGCCCGACGTCCTGGGGCTAGCGACTTTTCCAGTCGGGCTACCAAAATCTATCTCTTCCCTGCCCGTCAGGCTACCGTAGGAAGGAAAAATATATGTCAATGCTTTTGCATTCTTTCGGAAATGTAGCTGGGTAATTATGTCATTGGCATCGGTGAGCCACTGTCAATATGTGACATATTGAAATCGCTTTGAATTTGCGCTTGTTTTTTGCTTTCACTTTGCAATCGCGCGAACTGTGTATAGAGAGCGACAGCACTGATCTGTGAGTGATGATAATTTGTGCACCAATTCCTCTGACATCGTCTTATCAATCGTTAGCTTACTACGCAAACATGACAAGTGAAATCTCCCGCAGCAAGCTTAAACATGTGAGAGGTTGATCGCGCAGAGAATCGCTGAGCGTTATGTGAGTGCGTATGTAAAAGCAGCAGGATTTATATTTTAGTTCTGCTGAGCCAAATAAGACAGGTCAGGGTGAAGAAGTGACAGCCAAAGAAAAGCTTACCACAAAACGGAGAAGTTATGACAAATGAGACTATAAGGCAAAAAGAAAAAGTGCAGCTTTATGGTTTCATGGACAAAAAAATTTCTGTGGCTGCAATATGACGAGCTATATAACCAGGGCTGCACATAAGTGGTCCGCAGGTGCGCATTCGCTGTCAAAATAAAAAACACGCACAAGGGTTAGGGTTAAATTTAAAAACTGTACTTTTGAGTAAAAATATATATTTATAATTTTAACAAATGACAAATTAAAAAGGCATGAACATTTTTTTGTATCGGAAAATATCGAACCGTGACACCAAAGTATCGAACCGAACCGTGAATTTTGTGTATCGTTGCACCCCTAATATATATATATATATATGTGTATATATATGTATATATATATATATGTGTATATATATGTGTATATATATATATATATATATATATATATATAAACATCAGTTATGCTACCAATATCAGATTTTTACTCCACTGTAGACACTATTGGTTTGACACAGGATGTATGTAAACGTCTGACTTAAGAAGGAAGGAAGGGCAGAGTGCTGCACATGTTGAACTCTTGCAGACCTTTACCCCATCACAATTCTTCACTTCTGAATACAGATAAGTCACTAAATCCACACCATGAACACTCTGCTCTACTGTGCTCTCACCTTTCTATGTGCAGGGTTGATGACCCACTCTGCAGGTTTGATTGGTCCTGTGCTCAGCAGTTGCATAGAGACCAACACCAGGCCGAGTAAAACCACGACAGCTGCTGCCAACACACGTCTGAACACACACACACAGAAAGCACACAGGGCAAACATGACCCGAAATTTAGTTCATTTTATTATAACCCCTTTCGTTGAGCTGGCCGCAATTCAATGAGTGCTTTGCAGAAAACAGACAACGTAACAACAAACTCGAGATTAAAAACAAAAAAGCAAAATAAAACAGGTGAATACGACAGGGCTTGTAAAATGAATACATACATAATTTATTTATAATTTATGAACAAATTTTAAATATTTATTATTTATAATTTGTTCGTGCTAAAAATAGACTTGAAGAAATAAAAAATGGTATTGTGCAAAAAAAAGAAAGCTACATGAGGAAGTAAGTAATTTTCATGGACTTAAACTGTAGGAAATAAATGTGTAAAATTACAGGAAGCATTGTGGATTTTGTTTTTTGTTTAAACTGTAGTCAAAACAGAAATTCTTCTGTCATTTAATTGTTTATTTCTTGATTACTTTGTGTAATATGAATGTCCATAAAGGATCAGTGGGATCAGTTTTTATCAGTAGGAAAAGCTGTAAACCTTGAAAATACATAGTCCAAAATGTCTGCTTGTGCCCGTTTCTGCTGAGCAGCAGATCAAACAAGTTAATAATTATAAATGTCTTCAAGCCTGTGAGACTCGACACTGAGCCACAGCTCTGTGGTACATGCACACACTTCTGCACCTCTGCTGTTCAAAGACACTTTGTAATAAGGCTCCTCTGGTCTACTGGTGTTGGCCAGAGGAGCTCATGGCGCAATATGGCAGCCTTGCTTCTGTCAGTTTGCCCCAGTTTGCCTCCACCAGTGTGTGAATGTGAGAGTGAATGAATAGTGGAATTGTAAAGCACATTGAGGGTCTCGAAAAGTGCTATATAAATGCAATCCATTATTATTATTATTGCTATTATTATTGCTGTGAGAGAGAGAACACAAATGGTGCTATTTCAAACAATGTCCTGACAGAGGTGCCTCAGAAGAAACAGAGAGCTATACTGCATGCAATATGCACGCTTAACAGGATGCAAGAGGCGAGGAGAGAAACCACTCCGGCTTAGAAACAAGTGCATCGTTAAATAACTGCACCAGCCTAGCTGATAAGTTACAGTGCAAACTACACTGTGAACTATCAATTCTTTCCACGAGATAACGTTTATCATAAGTGTCTGCACATATGACAGAAATGCACTGTAACCTGGCTGCTCAGGGCTCATTTGTCATAATTATTCAAGGAATCAGCCCAGGTTTTGCTATTTTTATTAATCAGAGCTTCATAGAGCAGCTCTGTGGAGCTCCAGTGAAAAGCACTTACTGGGTAATTGGCAGCCCTTTATGCTTAATTTTTCTTCTGAGTGAATAAAAAGTCAGAGTAATAAAAGCTGTCTGTCCTCTATCCTTTTGTGAAACTTTAACGTGGTACTGTCTTCTGGGGAAAAAATAAAAATGCAAGGGTCTGTTTCTTAAAATAATCAACTATAGTCTGATTCAGTTTTTTTCTGAATCGAAACTGTTCACTTGACTGACTGTTTCATTTCCCCATCTTACATCAGCTATTCTGGTTAAACTGTGTGGTTTAAGAGGCACAGCACACTATCTGAGAACAGTAAGGCAAATATAGCAAACATTTGGCAGACTAGCAGCCACTGCGAGAGGACAGATCTGAGCAGATAACTCCAAGCCACAAACTGTTGTTCAGTATTCAACAGGCTGAAGAAGCAGGTTAAGCTAATAGTCTGAGTTTGTTACATCAAATGATGGTCAGTTTATTCATTTCCTGATTGATAAAGTTGAGCACAGGGTTCATACGACTTTTCAGGGTCAAAGTCAAGCACTTTTAAGCACTTACAAGGTCCATTTTCAAGCTTTTCCAGCACATTATCAAAAAAAGAATGCATGATTGCATCACCTCAGTAAGACTAAAACAAATCATCTTAGGTTGACTTAAATGTCCTTTGTTCCCTTTTTTTTTTTTAAAACAGAGAAAAGCACACCACACAAAAACACTGCAAAAGCAAAGGGCTGCCTTATATGCATATAATGTATAAACTGAAAACACACATTTCACTTAAAAATTAAGATGTGAAAATGTGAACAAATCAACCTGTAAGAGATATTCATCTCCCCTTGAAAATAAACAAGCCCACAAAACAAGAAAACTGCACCAAACACCACAAAATAACCCACAGCAAGTCTTCTCATCAGATATTGATGCTTCTTTCCTATATGACACACAAAATAGGAGACAGATGTTTGTTAGTGGGTTTTTTTTAAAGTTTATTCCCAATAAAACTAACAGTGTTTGACTACACTGCTGTCTGTATTATTAAATTATCACCTTTAAAGTGTTTGTGCTGAAAACATCATGTACAGTGAGACAGGCATGGACTACAGCACTGACTGGGAGAGGCTGTGAACAGATGACAGACTCAGTTCAATTCAACATATAAGACTTTAAGAATGCACAAGCATCTATCTAAAATCTGTTTATTTAGTCTATCATCTGTGATATCATTATGTACAGTTATAATGTATTGTATCATCTCCCTTAAATAAACAGGCAGCCTTAAAGTATGAAACATTCACGAACGAAACACAAACATGTGTCTACTGTCTCAGTGGCTGACAGTGTCCACAGGCCTCAGTGTGAGCTTGAAGCCGTTATATTGTTTAAGTTGTTTCATGTGTCGGTGCTCACGATAAACCGATTTTGAAAGTCGGGGAACATCGTTAGAACAAAAAAGTGTCTATTATTTGTGCCCATATGGATCAGTCATATTACCATTATTGCCAAAGCCACCAAGTTAATACTTGAAAAAGCTGCATATTCCATAAATATTCCATTAATAATAATAATAACTTTATGTATAAAGCACTTTCAAACAAAGTGCTGTACAGCTATTTGAAAATAAAGAGATAAATGAATAAAAGCAATACAAGTTAAAAAACACAATAAAAGTTAAAAACGATAAAAATGTCAAAGACTATGTAGCGACTTCCACAGTCGCTACAGGCCGGGGATGGAGCCTGCCTATTTGCCTGACGCGCTGACAAAGTTACGCAATAATGCGAGAGATGGAATTGTTTGCTCGTTTAATTAAAGTGCTTTGCGATTTTTACAGAGTAGTATCATCGGCTCCTGATTCAAACTCTTACAACATCACAGGCTCTAATATAACGAAGCGAACATGTAATGCAGCGGTCAACAAAAACTACGGCTACCCAGCCCTCCTCTCTGTCAAAATCAAAACCAGTGAATGACAGACTGACAACGCCCATTTATGTCACCGCTAGCACCCACGTGACTCCCATAACAACCAAACAAATAAAAACCCAGTGATCATCAAAATCCAATACATTCAATTATGGCTCCTACAGACTAAATGGCAGAGAATGAAGACATGTAGGATAGGGTGAACAAGTGGGTCTTCTCCCAATAGTCTTTTTTCTGGCTCTAGGAACTTTTAACAGGCCAGAGTCCTGAGATCGGAGAGCACGGGATGGAACATAAAGGTGTAAAAGGTCAGAGAGGTATGAAGGTGCCAAACCATTTAAAGCATGGGTTGCCAATCCCAGTCCATGAGGGCCGGTGTCCCTGCAGGTTTAAGATCTCACCCTGGGTCAACACACCTGAATCGCATGATTAGTTCATTATAGAGCTGGACCGATCCGATATTACGTATCGGTATCGGTCTGATACTGACCTAAATTACTGGATCGGATATCGGAGAAAAATAAAAAATGTAATCCGATCCATTAAATATCACGAAAGCACCTCACAAAACTTGCAACACGCCGTAACTCACCTCAGAACGTTAGCACGTCGGAGCAGTATGCATCACGTGATAGAGCGGCTGTGGCATGCGGGACCTGTCGGTGGTCTGGATAGCATTTGGAGCTTCGCTAGCAATCCGGCATTTCATCTCCGACAAAGTTATCCCCGAGAGAAGTAAAGCAAGTGTGTAAGTCCATCTCTGAATGTTTGTAAAGCATTCCTGCGTTAAGCTTAACAAGCGACTGCCTCTTCTTGCTGCTACTTCAATCATGAAACTGCTTAACGATCAGCTGATCGGCTTTTCTGTCGCGAGTCCGTGTCTCTAGTTTGCTTTTGGCCCACTTTGCACCAGAAAGAGGAAACCAGCGGCTGAACAACAGCAGCACGTTTAAGCTTGATCAGCTGTTGTTAGAATGTATTTAATATTACTTTCTACTCGAGGATCTTTTTCTATGTAGCTGACGCTGGTAACTGTGCAGGGGCGGATCTAGCAAAGTTTAGCCAGGGGGGCCGATAGGGCATTAACAGGGAAAAGGGGGCACAAAGACATACTTTTCTTTCTTATTCTCATTTAAAATGTCTAGCTTTTAATAAATAATTATCTGACACCCAAAGTTTTAATTTGATGCAAAATGAATAGAAGTCCATTACTGTATATAGTAACTGTTAAGTCTAATATACCCTAGTAAGCTATAGTACTTTTTCCTTTGGGAAGGTACCATCTGTGCAGTCTGCAATTTTGTTGAAGAAAGATGTTGAATCTATTTAATATTTCTTGAAAAATAATTGATTTCTGTGCATTTTTTTTCACACTGCATCAAATTAAGGTTAATTACGTCGATTAAACATCATGAGGTGGAACGTGAGGGGTGGTTCCCTATTTTTTATTTATTTATTTTTGTTGTTGCTGGGAGTTGGAACCCTATTAGTTAGGTTGCTTAATATTTATGCTAAGTACTCTTTAAAATACCAGAATAGGGAGGATGGTGTAGGTTTAAGTTTATTAGATTGATCAGTATTGCTGAACTATGAAATATTTTTTTTTGCATACAGGTATAACAGAATAGCTTTAGTGTAGTTGTTGTTTTAAACTTGAGTATGAACTTATACAAAATGCAGCAAGATATTTAAAAAACAGTTTTGTTGATTAAAAAACACTATATCGGATTCATATCGGTATCGGCAGATATCCAAATTTATGATATCGATATCGGTATCGGTATTGGACATAAAAAAGTGGTATCGTGCCATCTCTAGTTCATTACCAGGCCTCTGGAGAACTTCAAGACACGCTGAGAAGGTAATTTATCCATTTAAATCAGGTGTGATGGATCAAGGACACATATAAAACCTGCAGGGACACCAGCCCTCGTGGACTGGGATTTGGGACCCCTGATTTAAAGCCTTGTAGGTGAGCAGCAGGACCTTAAAATCTGCTCGAACCTGACAAGCTAGCCAATGAAGGGATTTCAGTACAGGACTAATGTGCTCACATTTTCCAGTTTTAGTTAAAATGCGAGCAGCTGCATTGTGCACCATCTGTAAACCTCTAAAACTTTTCTTTGGCAGCCCACAAAGGAGAGCGTTACAATAATCGATATGTGAAAACACAAATGCATGAAGAAGAACCTCTGCAGTGTTTCAAGTTATTGTCAGGATATTATTGACGAGACATGACAAAGACGTGCAAAATGCAAAATGTGCCAATATAGTATAATTTAGGTGTGTGTTCAGAGCTATGTGACTGAGTGCGCAAATAAGCATGTTGTTCCCAGGTCCAGTTTGTAGTGCATTTGTGGGTTTTTGTTTTGTTGTTTTTGAGTCCTTTGATGAGTATTGTAGGTGTCTGTAGAGGTGTATGTGTATATCAGTCCTTCTGTGGTAGTGAGTTAAGGGCCCTGCCTGCTTGGGGGAAGAAGCTCTTGCAGTGTCTGGTCGTCACGGTTTTAATGCTGCAAAATCCTCTGCCAGATGGAAGGAGGGAGAACAGTGCATGTGAGGGGTGGAGAGTGTCCTTCACTATGTATCAGGAGAGGTCAGCTGATATGTGCACACCAGGAACTTCACACTAATGACCATCTCAGCAGCAGATCCATTGATGTGCAATGGGGTGTGGGCCATTGAGCTCTTCCTGAAGTTAACAACCATCTCTTTAGTCTTCTGAACATTTAGAGACAGGCTGTTATTCTGTTGTACCTCCTCTCTGTATTCAGACTCATCGTTGTTGGTGATGAGACCCACCACTGTTGTGTCATCTGCAAACTTGATGATGTGATCTGAGCTGTACTGTGCAGTACAGTCATGTGTTAGCAGGGTGAACAGCAGTGGGCTAAAGCTGCAGGTCATCAGCTTAACAATGAAAGGTTACATTAAAAGAATGCAAAAGAAGACCAAGAGGCAGCAAATACAGCGAGAACAGCAGTGGGCCAAGTACAGAGCCCTGAGGGACCCCGTGCCCCACCGCACAGAAACTCCCTGATAACGACTGTGTTTAGACTGTTCCTTCCCATTCTATGCAAGGCCACCTGGGTTGGCTGGAAGACTGTTTACTTAGCCTAGCAGGGTGAAGGACACTGTCTCAGCTGAACTCTGGACACGCACACACATACATATACACTGATATGCACACACTCATCCCCCCTCCCTTTCCAAACGCCTTCGACGCTTATTCCCTTCCGATGCTGACGGTGGATCAAGGAGACCAGCGCACAGGCTGCAGGCCCGGATGTACTGTCTAAATCGGCTGTCTCTCACCCTTTACTGCCATTTACCCTGTTGCTTGTCATGTGTTTCTTTGGCGTATTTAGAGTTTTTTTCATGTGCTATGTGCAGAGGTGTTTTTTCTGTTCTCAAACTGATCTCCCTGTTGGAGCTCAGTCTGGGGGGAGTTATTTTTTTTTCTCCTTATCTTTCCTCATGTGGTGCATTTTCCATTGTTATACCTCTCTGACCTGTCTTCCCCATGTGATGTTTGTGTAATGTATGTATGGTCAGAAGGGTAGGTCGGTGCTGGCAAAGGTCGGCAGCCTTAACCCAATTTCCTTCGAGGTCAACCTTCAGGATCAATAAAGTTTTATTGAATTGAATTGGTCTAAAACCAGACTGAAATGCTTCAAACAGATTGTTAATTGACAGATGCTCAGTGAGGTGCTTGAAAACCACTTTTTCAAAGACCTTGGACAAAAAAGACAGATGTGAGATGGGTCCATAGTTTACAACCATGTCAACATCCAGACCAACCTTTTTCAAGATTGGCACTACCACAGCTGTTGAAACATGGCATTTGGGTCTTCAAACTAAAACAGGAACATAAATAGTGCATCATTGCCAGACCTGGCCCACATCTGGTTGACATAGACCGTGCCATGACACCAGTCAGTCACAAGTAGGGATGGGTATCGTTTAGGTTTTATCCGATACCGGTGCCAAATCAGGTACTTTTGAAACGGTGCCGGTGCTCAAACGGTGCTCAAACCGGTGCTTAAAGAATGGAGAACACAAAATTGGTCCAAACACCTCTCATGTTCAGCTGGTTTTTTGTAAAAAGATAACAATGTTAGCCTTTTCTGCAGCTATGGGGCATATATGGTATCACTCTTGGCTGGAAGCAGTGCTTAATCAATGGAAAAAACACAAACTTTGTCCAAAAACCTCTCATGTTTAACTGTTTTCCACTTTTTCTTTGGTCATTTTAGCCTTTTTGGCCAGGGTGAAGGGAATATCTGCCATCAAACAAGAAGACAGCCGCATGTAGCTATGATGAGGTTTGCTAGTTCACCTTACATGCATTAATGTAATAACGTGGTTAGCCTACTCAACGTAAATTACACACTAACAACATTAAGCTACTCACGCAGAGAAGAACGGCTGCTGCTGCCGTCATCATTTCTGCTACACTGACAGGGCTAGGAGCCAGGACTCTCCTCTTCGGGGTTTTTGGGGGATATTGCTAACTCCGGGTCCGATAACAGGCAACCCACGCACAGTAGATGTGCTCGGTGTGAGGTCTCGCAGCAAGCTATCATACGGCGCATTTCTGGGCTTTTAAAAAAAACGCTATGCGTCGCCAGGTGTTTCATCGGATTTGAGGTGTTACCTCCTTTGACAGTATCACAGTATCAGCTTAAAGCACTTGTTGCAGGCTGCTGAGTTTGCATATTTTGCTGTGAAGTACAGCCAGACTTTTGACGGCTTCGCCTTGGGCATTTTTAATCTGTAGCTCTGCTCTAAAAGAACGTACGTACCTGGACCCGCCTACTATCCTCGGAAACGTAAAATGATTGGCTAGAAGTGTATCACAGCTCAGGAAAAAAAGGCACCGAAATAAAGCACCGAAATGTGCGCTGCTTTTCGGTCTGGTTACTACCGTTTATGTCAGAACCGGTGCCATCATGGCACTGGACACCGGTACCCATCCCTAGTCACAAGCAGTGTTGGGTAAGTTACTTTAAATTAGTAACTTAGTTACATTACTAGTTACTTCTATCAAAAGTAACTCAGTTACTTCAAGTTACTCGTTACTTTCAGAGTAACTAGTTACTAGGGAAAGTAATTTTGGTTTTACTCAGAATTCTCTTGTTAATGTGTTGCTTCCGTAACTGGATACCCAGCAAGATTGCCAGTCTTCTAGCTTGCTTACTTGCCACAAGTGCACTGTGCCACCTACCAATAGAAAGGAAAAAATAATGTGCACATTTCCACGAGAGAAATCCCACGCCTGATTCTATCCTAGCCTGCTTTTTACATCCAACACAAAAACTGCAGTCGTGGTGCTTTCGATTGTACTCAGAACTCGGAAATTCTGCCTTCTGAATAGGAAGATGTAGGTAACACCAGACTGCAGATGAGCTGCATACAGGGCTGGACTGGGACAAAAAAATCGTCCCGGGCATTTTGACTAGAGACCGGCCCACCATTATAGGAAAAATCATAAAGCCTTTGAATGAAAACAAACACTGTTGTGACAGTGATGTACACTGTTCTGATGGTATATATGTAACAATCTATCAATTGTTTGTTGCAAGACTCAGATAATTATTTTTTTTTTAAAAGTGAGACATTTTAAATGAGAATAAGAAAGTGTTTCCTTGTGCCCCCCTTTCCCTTTTTAATGCCCTACATGGACCCCTGGCAACACTTTGCTAGACCCGCCCCTGCACAGTTACCAGCTGTCAGCTACTTAGAAAAGGATCCTGGTGTTATTTGTCTCTCAGAAACAGTTCATAACTTCCCTTCAACTCATTCATGTCACCTAAAAGGTAAACCTGTTTCTCCATCACAGCTCTGATGATTCAGTAAGGACGTCTCCTGGTTTCATCTTCATGTTTCCCTCTCACCACATATTCAAACCGATATCATGGCCAGCAGGTTTACAGCTGTGGCTCCAGCAAACATCAGCTGATACTAGAAATTAATATTAAATAAATTCTAACAACAGCTGATCAAGCTTAAAAGTGCTGCTGTTGTTTACCGCGACATCCGCTGGTTTCCTCTTTCTGGCGCAAAGTGGGCGATAAATAAACGAGAGAGAAAAGCCGATCAGCTGATCATTGATCAGTTTCATGATTGAAGTAGAAACAGGAGAGGGAGGGTGAGAGAATGAGAGGAGAAGAGGCAGCTGTGCAGCGTAACGACAGAATAACTCCAGCTTTGTGTCTTTTTCATTGTAGCTGAAGTCCGGGACAAATTGTGTTCCTTTTCACCTCAATACGAAACGCAGTAATATTTTCTCTGAATACGAGACGATTCCGTTTTTTACGGGACGGTTGGCAACTCTAATAATTAACCTTATGAACAAAATAAAGTTCAACATCAGTAACATAGCATCCACCCAGCTGTATAGAAACTCCTTCATGCTAGCTAGCACGCAGTACGAAAAAGTCAGCATAACGAAAATAAACTCCACCTAAACTTGGTTCATATCTGACCCAGATGGACTGCAGGTCATAACTTCTTACCTGAAGTTCAGTTCACCTGACACTCTCGGACCAGCAGCCGCTTCGGGTCTCTCCTCTTGCCTCCCTTTTCCTTCATCCACCTGCTGGCTTCCACCACTTGCTAATGTTATTGAATCTGTGGAAGCTCCGCGACAGCCACCACACGAAGTAACGAATAACGAGCCTATCTAAATCCCAGTAACGAGTAACGCATTCCCGGTTTTGGCATAATAACTAGTTACCGTGCTCGTTACCACAATAATAACGTAGTTACTGTAACGCGTTACTTAATAACGCGTTAGTCCCAACACTGGTCACAAGTGCCAGCTTAATACCATAATCGGGCCAGATATGGCATACCATCGCATAGACCAGACCTTCCCAGAGTGTGGGGGGCGCAGAGCCATTGCAGGGGGGGCGCGGTATGAAAAGGGGGGGAAAAAACAAAAAACGCTTGGACACTGCTAGCACGGGGTGCCCACACAAACGCAAAGCAGGAGATGAAGCATCGCTGAATATGTTTCCAAACCAACTTCATTCTAAGCCAAAGACTAGAAAATATGGTGAAGCAAATCTTCCCTTTGGTTTCACCTGCACAAGTGCCGAGGTAGGTCTCCCTGCAGAATAGCTTTTCCCTGCGTCGGGAGCAGCGTTGGGCTGTTTAAATCACGGACAAACAGGATCCCACAGTTGTTTATGTTTTTAAACCCATTTTGCACAGAGAGGCATTTTTTGAAAAATGTATTTATAGCAATGTTGAACATTATTACACAGGAAAAAAAACAACTACATGTAAAATAATCACACCGTAACGCCTCGTCCACACGTAAATGCAAAAAAGGTGTCATGGTCTCCATGCCTGCCCGGCCGGCCCCACAAGGCTACATGTGTTGTTTGGTTTTCTCTCTCTCTCTCTCTGCCTGGTTGGACTCACTGCAGGCTCCCGCCCTTGGCCCACACACCTGACAACCATCAGCTGTCATCACCTGGAGCACTATTTGAGGCTGGAACACAGATCCTCTCGTCGCTGGATGATTGTACTACAGACGTTAGTGATTCTCCCAGCTCCTGTGAACCTGTGCTTTAGTATTCTTGTGATTCGTGATTTGTGAGTCTGCTACAGACTTTCCTTCCTGGACCTATGACCTCCCTGCTGTGTGAGCGTGTGTGAGTTTGGGCAAGAAGACGTGAGCGAGTGTAAGAGAGCTTCCCCGTGATTCCCTGGAGTTTGGATTTTCCCTTCACTGTATATATCGTGCACTGGTGCTGTAAATAAACTGTTTTTGGAGATGTCAAACAGCTCTGCTCTTGAGTTTCTACTACCAGTTTGTGACAAAAGGGGTTTTAAAAAAGCTCCGTTTTCGGTGATTCGAAACGCTGTTTACGTGTGGACGAAAGGCCCAAACGCATAGAAACAGCTGCGTTTTCAAAAATACCCATATAGGTGTGGATGTAGCGTAAAAGAGTTAGTAGTTTATTTCCTTACTAGCTGTAATTTATTGCAGATTACTTGTATTTGCTTAATTGTTCACTAAATGTTTGAGGTGTGAAATAAACAGCAATGGAGCAAAATATGGGTGTGTGTGGTTGGAGGATGTGTTTGTGCGTGTGCGTGTGCGCACGGGGGGGGGGGGCGCGAACATTTTTCTTGTAAAACAAAGGCGGGCCTGGCAAAAAAGTTTGGGAACCACTGGCATAGACCGTGCCATCTATGCCAAGCCTGGCCCATATGTGGCTGACGTACCACTTACCATGCCAGAAGTCAACCAGCAGTGCCGGCTTGACACCAGATGTAGCGACAGACCTGCTTGCTATGTGGGTCAGTGGTTCGACCTAGAACTGGATCCACCTAAAGGTTCAAAAGGCTTGGCACACCACCCCCAGGTCAGAGTACACTTGCAAGTCAGGATGGATATGAAATTTAAAAGGTTCATAAACTGGATCAGACCCGGTTCAAGTTCAACTCCAGCTCATTTCTCGCCGTATACTAACTGGATATGTTTTCCATTCACGGTGGCTTATTTTATCGCAACACGATCTGTAACCATTACTGATGACAAGTCATCATCCCAAAGCTACACTGAAATATTTAAAATCCAGCTTATCCATCTTACAATATGTTTGCCTTTAGATTCAATACAGACTCAGAAATATGTCAGTAACAGTAACTGTTCAGTAACATTTACTGACACTGAATTCTGACTCTAGGTTAGGTTAACATCTCTGCCACAGCTGTAACAGAGCCAGCATCTATCAGTGAAGGCTGATGTTAAAATAAAATATTAAGGAACAGTTATTCTGTAAATTACATTCATCATTTTCTATCCAGTAATGGCAGAAATAGTGAGTTTCTCTATAAAGGAGCAGGACTGTTAAAGTCCATTGGTATTTAAATGTTGAGGGCAGATCCGCCTGGTGTCTGTTTAATAGGGATGAGTACCGGTATCCGGTGCCATTATGGCAGACCGAAACCAGACCGAAAAGCAGCACACATTTCGGTGCTTTATTTCGGTGCTTTATTTCCCTGAGATGTCACACACTTTGGATTCTAGCCAATCATTTTACCTTTGCGAGCATAGTAGGCGGGCCCAGGTACGTACGTTCTTTTAGAGCAGAGCTACAGATTAAAAATGCCCAAGGCAAAGTGGTCAAAGTCTGGCTGTACTTCACAGAAAAAGATGCAAACTCAGCAGCCTGCAACAAGTGCTTTAAGCTGATACTGTACAAAGGAGGTAACACCTCGAATCTGATGAAACACCTGGTGACTTATAGCATTTTGTTAAAAGCTGAGAAATGCGCCGCATTTGATAGCTTGCTCCGAGACCTCACACTGAGCACATCTACTGCGGGTGGGTTGCCTGTTATCGGACCCGGAGTTAGCAACATCCCCAAAGACCCCGAAGAGGAGAGTCCTGGCCCCTAGCCCTGCCAGTGTAGCAGAAATGATGACGGATGATGATGGCAGCAGCAGCCGTTCTTCTCTGCGTGAGTAGCTTAATGTTGTTCGTGTGTAGTTTACATTGAGTAGGCTAACCACGTTATTAAATTAATGCACGTAAGGTGAACTAGCAAACACCGTCTTCTTGTTTGATGGCAGATACTCCCTTCACCCTGGCCAAAAAGGCTAAAATGACCAAAGAAAAAGTGGGAAAACAGCTAAACATGAGAGGTTTTTGGACAAAGTTTGTGTTTTTTCCCCATTGATCAAGCACTGCTTCCAGCCAAGAGTGATACCATAAATCCCCTATAGCTGCAGAAAAGGCTAATATTGTTGTCTTTTTACAAAAAAAAAACAGCTGAACATGAGAGGTTTTTGGACCAATTTTGTGTTCTCCATTCTTTAAGCACCGGTTCGAGCACCGTTTAAGCACCGGCACCATTTCAAAAGTACCGGTTTGGTACTGGTATCGGATAAAACCTAAATGATACCCATCCCTACCGTTGATGCCTGGTGAACTAGAATAACAGGTCCATCAGTCAGTTAGCTCAGTTTCACTTTTGATGGCAGAAACTTCAGGACATGAGCACACAAGTATAAGAAATATGCAGCAGGGCTATAAATCGAGCTTCACAAGACTGCTGTGGAAAGGAAGAACTGGCAAACACGAGAGGACCTGACTACCACTGCTCACCCACCAGGTGCTGTGCATGTCACAACTATCACAACCATGGGTCATTTAAATAATTACCTTTTATACTAGAAGTGGCACTGAAGTGGAATAGTATGTGCCACCATCACCTAATTGTTGAAGAAAATGCAAGACTTCCACATCCTGCCTCCACTTACAAAAACCAAGGTGTTCTCCTTCCATCCTGTGAAGGATTCTCTTTTACTAGAAAGCACTGTGTCCTTTCAAACAGCAGAGGTAAACCAGGAACCACTTGAGGCGATCAGGCCTCTGACTACACTCTTCATGTGATTTACATGCAAAGATGGCAAAGTAATGAAGAAAGAATAGTAATGAATGAAGTAATGTAGTAATAATGTGTCTAGTAATAAAGAACTTACAGCTTCAGATAGGTTAGAACATAGGTGTCAAACTCTGGCCCGCGGGCCAAATTTGGCCCGCAGCCTAATTACATTTGGCCCGCGAAGCCATACCAAATGACTATTAGAGCTGGTCTACTGGTATTATACAGCTAATATATATATTGTTTAGTATAAAGCTTTGCTTGTTCCATATTCAGTTTTTCAGCAAAACGTGTTCGAGTCCATAAGAAAAGATTCATTCTCATATCTGGAGGAAGATTTTTTTTTCCCAATAAATATTAATGTTAGCCCGCGACTTTGTTCCAGATTTGAATTTTGGCCCACTGTGTATTTGAGTTTGACACCCCTGGGTTAGAACGTTGCATGCAGACTGAGAAAAAATTAGAACAAGCTGTGCCTGTTTTCTGCAAGTTTCAACTGGGACTCTGCCTACATACGTGTAAGCAGTTTGGAATGACATGTGATTAATATCAGAATGAGTGGGAGCTTCTTCTTAAGTATGACACAGACATAGTTCGTCTCCATGGCGTCAAATGATCTGTTTGAACTTTCATTTTATTGCTTTCTTTTGTTAATGTCCACAAAAGCCACAGCCACTGAAAACCAAATCATTTAATGATTAACATGAATGAGGAAAGTGCTGCTATTCTCTGTCAGATTCATGTCTAACTATGGGCAAAGCATGTCGGGATGTTGAATAGTTGAATAGTTAATTGCGTATTAAAATTGACATGTTTTAACTTAAATTTGTCATTTCTTAAAATGTAAAGGGATTTACAAAAAACAAAACTGAATTAAAAACATATTTTTGAATTCTGCATTAAAAAACTGATTTTTAAAAATACAATTTAAAAAGTCAAATAAATAAACAATACCTTCTTTTTTTTCTTTTCCACCAATCCTTTTCAATTTCATTTCGATGTCTTTTTGCATATTTTATTTCACAGCTCATTATTAAATTACAAAATATTGTATTTATATATGGAGGACTTTCCTGGTCCTCCATATATAACCACCAAAATCATTGGGAGTCTTCTGTGTTCTGAGTATCACCTGTGTGCTGCCCAGCGTATCTGAAGCCTCATGCTGGTCTCTCTGTTCTGGGATGTCTTCTGGTCTCTGCTGTAGACTGAAGCCCTCTGACTGTCAGGAGTCCTGACCTGCACACACAGGCATGGCCATTACCAAACATTGAAAACAATGGATGTCTGGACTTCTGGTTTGGAAAAGCTACAAGATGGCAGCATAGGAGAACGTGTACCTGACGCCTGAATTAAAAATAATTTAAAATAGCCCATAGAGACCCAATTTCGTAAAGATTCTTATTAAAATAAGATAATTGAGTAAGGGCTACAAGATGCCAAGAACTAAAAATAGTAAGAAATCTATGCAGCATGAATTGCACGATGAAGACGGAGAAGGCCAGAACTCACCAGCTGGTAGCGTCATAGAGGACAGTGATATGCTAGCAGAAGCAAAAGAACACGCTAGCACAGCAAGCTTGGACCTTATTCTCGAAGAATTAAGGGAATTCAGAAGAGATAATGGTGCACAATTGAAGGAAATCAGAGAGGAAATAAACAAAACCAACAAGAGAGTGGAAGAGGTAGAAGAAAGAATAGTGGATGTAGAAACTCAAATACAAGCTAACGAGGAAGCAGTAACAGAGATGCTCAAACTGCATATTGAGATGGATGCCAAGCTAACAGACCTGGAGGGACGGTCTAGAAGAGAAAACATTCGAATACATGGTGTCAAGGAGGGGTCAGAAGACAACTCTACATCAATGGTCGTATTTGTGGAGAGTTTATTACGACAGAATCTGGAGTTGCTGGACTCCGCGGAGCTACGAGTGGAAAAAGCACATCGCGCGTTGATGTCAAAACCACCGCCAGGAGCAACGCCACGGTCAATCGTCGCCAAACTGTCTAGTTACAGAATGAAAGAAGAAATATTGAAATTGACCTGGCAGAAGCGTGGATTTGACTACCAAGGCAAGACGGTTAAATTGGATCATGATTATGCACCAGAGATTTTAAAGCAGCGACAGGAATACGCAGAGGTGAAATCTGTGTTAAAAGACAAGAAAATCCGATTCCAAACTCCTTTTCCGGCAAAGATGAGTCTTTTATCCTGAGTGAACAGTGCTATACGGCTCGGTGGAGAGGGCGACAGGTGACATGGTAAAGAGGGGATTCCCGGTGACGATCATCAAACGCCCGGAGACGCTTCTGGAACAGATCCGACATTTATCGTGGCGCATAGAAAGGAAAACACGGAGCCAAGTAAATAAAGACCAGACCCGAGATTATAAGGAAAGACTACGAGTATTTAGACGTCAAGAGCAAGAATGAGTGGAATACCGAAAAATTGAGGCGTAAAGGGAACAGGTGGTGAGTTTAATGTCATTAAAGTGTCTTCCGAGGAAACTAGCCATATACACTGGTAAAGACTTCTTATCTCGAAATAATATACTGAAGTGGCAATGCAGAAATTGAAAATAGGCGGACGTGCTACCTATGCTATTAGTAGAATGGACATTGGCCAGCTGGCTAAGGAAGGCCCTGTCTCACATAGAGGTGAGAGAGGCCCCCCCTCGAAGCCCCCTTTTTTATCAGGGCTTACTTAGGGTCATATTGGGGACCCCACAGTTGGAAGTCTTTTTTTCTTTTTTCTTTTTCTTTGACCAAATAAAGCTTATTTCTGTAGCTGTTGTTTTATACAGCTTTAATGTTAATATTAATGTTTGCTTATGTATGTTTAGGGAGTGGTCTGATGGTACATGTCGTTGCTACATTAATAATATTCAAATAGTAAGGGTATGCTTAAAGATAAGGTAAAAATCATATCATATAATGTAAATGGCCTGTCGAATCCATCCATCCATCCATTCGCTTCCGCTTATCCTTTTCAGGGTCGCGGGGGGCGCCGGAGCCTATCCCAGCTGTCATAGGGCGAAAGGCGGGGTACACCCTGGACAGGTCGCCAGTCTGTCGCAGGGCCTGTCGAATCCAATTAAACGTAATAAAATTTTAACTAAAATGAAGAAAGAACAAGTACAAATAGTGTATCTACAGGAAACCCATCTATTCCACGGACTCGTCTGAAAACAAAGGGGGATCACGCTTTTCAAACCCTGGCTCCAATACTGTGGAACGGTTTACCCTCCTCACTACGCACCATCGACACGGTGGCCTCTTTTAAAAAACAGCTTAAAACTCATCTGTTTAGACAGGCATTTGGGTAATATGCTGTCTTATTTTATATTTATATTGTACTATTGCTTGTTTGATATGCTTTTATATTTCTTCTAATATTGTTCGTTTGACATGTTTTTATGTGAAGCACTTTGTAACAGCGTTTTTGTCTTAAAAAGTGCTATATAAATAAATTTTACTTACTACTTACTAGACTGTAAGGAGCATGAAAAACTGAAAAGAATGGGTTATACAACAGTTTTCTCCTCTTCCTATAAAACTGGACGAAGGAGAGGAGTGGCTATCCTGTTATCAAGAAAATTACTCTTTGAAAAAATATTCGAGATAAGTGATAAAGAGGGACGTTCAAGGTTCAAGGTTCATTATTTGTCACATGCATAGTTATACAAGTATAACACACAGTGAAATGTAGCCTGACAGGCTCCTCAACATGTGCAAAAAAATTGGGGGGGGGGTGTAGAGGAAAAAAAAAAATAATAATATATATATATATATATATGTATGTGTGTGTATATATACAGTGGGGCAAAAAAGTATTTAGTCAGCCACCGATTGTGCAAGTTCCCCCACTTAAAATGATGACAGAGGTCAGTAATTTGCACCAGAGGTACACGAATTTATTCGTAAATTAGGGTGGAAAATAAGTATTTGGTCACCTCAAACAAGGAAAATCTCTGGCTCTCACAGACCTGTAACGTCTTCTGTAAGAAGCTTTTCTGTCCCCCACTCGTTACCTGTATGAACGGCACCTGTTTGAACTCATCATCTGTATAAAATACACCTGTCCACAGCCTCAAACGGTCAGACTCCAAACTCCGCCATGGCCAAGACCAAAGAGCTTTCGAAGGACACCAGGAAAAGTATTGTAGACCTGCACCAGACTGGGAAGAGTGAATCTACAATAGGCAAGCAGCTTGGTGTGAAAAAATCAACTGTGGGAGCAATCATCAGAAAATGGAAGACATACAAGACCACTGATAATCTCCCTCGATCTGGGGCTCCACGCAAGATCTCATCCCGTGGGGTCAAAATGATCATGAGAACGGTGAGCAAAGATCCCAGAACCACACGGGGGGACCTGGTGAATGACCTGCAGAGAGCTGGGACCAAAGTAACAAAGGTCACCATCAGTAACACACTACAACGGCAGGGAATCAAATCCCGCAGTGCCAGACGTGTTCCGCTGCTGAAGCCAGTGCATGTCCAGGCCCGTCTGAAGTTTGCCAGAGAGCACATGGATGATGCAGCAGAGGATTGGGAGAATGTCATGTGGTCAGATGAAACCAAAGTAGAACTTTTTGGTATAAACTCAACTCGTCGTGTTTGGAGGAAGAAGAATACTGAGTTGCATCCCAAGAACACCATACCTACTGTGAAGCATGGGGGTGGAAACATCATGCTATGGGGCTGTTTTTCTGCCAAGGGGACAGGACGACTGATCCGTGTTAAGGACAGAATGAATGGGGCCATGTATCGTGAGATTTTGAGCCAAAACCTCCTTCCATCAGTGAGAACTTTGAAGATGAGACGAGGCTGGGTCTTCCAACATGACATTGATCCAAAACACACCGCCCGGGCAACAAAGGAGTGGCTCCGTAAGAAGCATTTGAAAGTCCTGGAGTGGCCTAGCCAGTCTCCAGACCTCAACCCCATAGAAAATCTGTGGCGGGAGTTGAAAGTCCGTGTTGCTCGGCGACAGCCCCAAAACATCACTGCTCTCGAGAAGATCTGCATGGAGGAATGGGCCAAAATACCAGCTACTGTGTGTGCAAACCTGGTAAAGACCTATAGTAAACGTTTGACCTCTGTTATTGCCAACAAAGGTTATGTTACAAAGTATTGAGCTGTATTTTTGTTATTGACCAAATACTTATTTTCCGCCCTGATTTACGAATAAATTCTTTACAAATCCTACCATGTGGATTCATGGATTTTTTTTTCACATTCTGTCTCTCACAGTTGAAGTGTACCTCTGGTGCAAATTACTGACATCTGTCATCATTTTAGGTGGGGGAACTTGCACAATCGGTGGCTGACTAAATACTTTTTTGCCCCACTGTATATGTGTATATATATATATTAGGGGTGCAACGATACACAAAATTCACGGTTCGGTTCGGTTCGATACTTTGGTGTCACGGTTCGATATTTTTTCGATACAAAAAAATGTTCATGCATTTTTAATTTGTCATTTATTAAAATTATAAATATATATTTTAACTCAAAAGTACAGTTTTTAAATTTAACCCTAACCCTTGTGCGTGTTTTTTATTTTGACAGCGAATGCGCACCTGCGGACCACTTATGTGCAGCCCTGGTTATTTAGCTCATCATATTGCAGCCACAGAAATTCTTTTGTCCATGAAACCATAAAGCTGCACTTTCTTTTTGCCTTAAAGTCTGATTTGTCATAACTTCTCCGTTTTGTGGTAAGCTTTTCTTTGGCTGTCACTTCTTCACCCTGACCTGTCTTATTTGGCTCAGCAGAACTGAAATGCTTTTACACGCTCACTCACATAAGCTCAGCGATTCTCTGCGCGATCAACCTCTCACATGTTTAAGCTTGCTGCGGGAGATTTCACTTGTCATGTTTGCATAGTAAGCTAACGATTAATAAGACGATGTCAGAGGAATTGGTGCACAAATTATCATCACTCACAGATCAGTGCTGTCGCTCTCTATACACAGTTCGCACGATTGCAAAGTGAAAGCAAAAAAACAAGCGCAAATTCAAACGCGACTTCAATATGTCACATATTGACAGTGGCTCACCGATGCCAATGACATAATTACCCAGCTACATTTCTGAAAGAATGCAAAAGCATTGACATATATTTTTCCTTCCTACGGTAGCCCGACGGGCAGGGAAGAGATAGATTTTGGTAAACCGACTGAAAAAAATCGCTAGCTCCGGGACGTCGGGCTAGCGATATTGCAAGCCCTGTATCTGATTGAGGAATCACTCATCTTTGGAAAAGAGAGTTTATTACAGAGAAATGGCTCTTTCCAAAATAAAAGCTATACTATCCGCTTCTTCTGGGCTATATTCTCAGCAGCATAAGGAGAATCATGTGCTAACAGCTGTCTAAATGACTCGGCTAAAGTTAGTAGCATGCTTGTTGTTTTTGTCTTTGCACTAGGATGATGTCGGTGTAAATGTGCAGTCATATTCGTTGTGTTCCCACTAGTGCTTTCAGGTTAATCTCGTTGAAATGACCTTAACGCCACAACACGGCAAATCTCCGTTAACGAGCTACCGCCGATCGCTCCGTGCATGGGGCTAGACGGCAAACACGTTAACGAGCTAACTGCGCTAACACACTAGTTCACACCAATGTAATTGAGCATTGCATGGCACATCCAACATACTGTTTTACTTTAGTCCATGACTCGCTTACCTTCAGGGTCATACGTCACATGAAAACCAAAATAATTCCAAACGCCAGATCTGAATGTTGCAAGTAGAGCTTAACTTCTGTCTCGCTAGCTTGCCCTGCGCTCTTCCTTCTGACTATGCTGTCTGTGTTGAGCGCTCAGTGGATCTGCGCTCGACAGTGCAGCCTAGGCGGAGTAGTCGAACACAGATTCACCGAGCGCTCAACACAGACAGCATCGTCAGAAGGAAAATTGATAAAATAAATTACAAATGTTGTATTGTTCGATACATATGCGTACCGAACCGAAAGCACTGTATCGAACGGTTCAATATCGATACGAATATCGTTGCACCCCTAATATATATATGTATGTATGTATATGTATGTATGTATGTATGTATATGTATGTATGTATGTATGTATGTATGTATGTATATATATGTATGTATGTATGTATGTATGTATGTATGTATGTATGTATGTATGTATGTATGTATGTATGTGAAACCCTCCATGCTCCTTACCATGCATGGAGGGTTTCACCCCAAGTCCAGCATCCTGAGGCTGTACGCTAAGCGGAAGGAAGGGGGCCGGGGACTGGCGAGTGTCAGCACCACAGTCCAGGATGAGACAACGAACATCCAAGAATACATTGGGAAGATGGCCCCAACTGACCGAGTGCTCAGTGAATACCTCAGGCAGCAGAAACCCAAGAAAGAGGAGGGAGACGAGGAACCATCATGGAAGGACAGGCCCCTGCACGGTATGTACCACCGGCAGATAGAGGAGGTGGCTGATATCCAGAAATCCTACCAGTGGCTGGACAAAGCTGGACTGAAAGACAGCACAGAGGCACTAATCATGGCAGCACAAGAACAAGCTCTGAGTACAAGAGCCATAGAGGCTGGGGTCTATCACACCAGGCAAGACCCCAGGTGCAGGCTGTGTAAAGATGCCCCAGAGACAATCCAGCACATAACAGCAGGGTGCAAGATGCTAGCAGGCAAGGCATACATGGAACGCCATAACCAAGTGGCCGGCATAGTGTACAGGAACATCTGTGCCGAGTATAACCTGGAAGTCCCGAGGTCAAAATGGGAGATGCCCCCAAGGGTGGTGGAGAATGACCGAGCTAAGATCCTGTGGGACTTCCAAATACAGACGGACAAAATGGTGGTGGCTAACCAACCGGACATAGTGGTGGTAGACAAACAGAAGAAGACGGCCGTAGTGATCGATGTAGCGGTTCCGAATGACAGCAATATCAGGAAGAAGGAACACGAGAAGCTGGAGAAATACCAAGGGCTCAGAGAAGAGCTCGAGAGGATGTGGAGGGTGAAGGTAACGGTGGTCCCCGTGGTAATCGGAGCACTAGGTGCGGTGACTCCCAAGCTAGGCGAGTGGCTCCAGCAGATCCCGGGAACAACATCGGAGATCTCTGTCCAGAAGAGCGCAGTCCTGGGAACAGCTAAGATACTGCGCAGGACCCTCAAGCTCCCAGGCCTCTGGTAGAGGACCCGAGCTTGAAGGATAAACCGCCCGCAGGGGCGTGCTGGGTGTTTTTTTTTTGTTTTATGTATATATATATATATATATATATATATATATGTATATGTAGTATATACATTGGGTGAATGTGCAGTAGTAGCAGCAAGCAGGTGAATTCTGTACATTAATATGAATAGACATCTGACTATTTTACAGGATAGACAATATAAACATATTTAAAATTAAAGGAATTGAAATGTACATTGTGCCTTGGTTTAGTGTCTGGAAGAGTCCTGACTCAGTCAATTATAGATGATGTGAGAGGGCGGGTGTGTGTGTTTAGAGCACGGATGGCTTGGGGATAGAAGCTCCTCTTAAATCTCTCTGTCCTTGCCCGGAAGATGCGGAACCTTCTACCAGATTGCAGAAGTTGGAACAGTTTGTTGCCAGGATGGGACGGGTCCTTCAGTATCTGCGCTGCTCTAGTCCGGCATCTCCTGGTGTAGGTGTCCTGAAGCGGGGGGAGAGCAATCCTGCAGCAGTTATATTTTGGTAAGGGGAAACAATGAGGGGAACCCAGTCACGTTGTTAAATATATATGCACCCCCTGGAAGCGATATTTATTTCTTTAAGAAAATTATAGATATGATGGTAACAGAGACAGTAGGTTTTCTAATTTGCGAAGGAGATTTAAATATACATCTACAACCAAAGCTAGATATTTCCAATAGAAAAGCACAGAATACTAAAACATTAATTAAGAATATAAATACATTGATGAAGGAGGTGGGACTAATTGATATATGGAGAGACTTGCATCCCTACCAAAGGGATTATACTTATTTTTCCTCACCGCACTTGTTATACACAAGAATAGATTATTTCATAACTTTTGGGAAAAATAAAGATAAAATAAACACTTGTGAAATTGGAGCAATAGACTTAAGCGATCATGCACCAGTATACCTGTCTGTTGATTTAAACCTGCAACCAAAACTCAATAATTGGAAATTAAATTCAAGCTTACTGAATGATCCACACTTCAAAGAACAAATTAAGAAAGAGATTCACTTCTATATGGAAACTAATGACAATGGTGAGGTGTCTCCTCCTATTCTGTGGGATGCCTTAAAAGCTGTCCTGAGAGGGAAAATTATAGCAATATCCTCTTATAAGAAAAAGATGAGAAATAAGAAATTAGAAGAGCTACAAAATAAGTTAGAAGAATTAGAGAAAAGGCATAAAAGAAAAACATCTCAGGATATATTGGAGGAAATTAGGAAAACAAGAAATGAAATAAATGATTTGACCACATATGAAAT
Organism: Simochromis diagramma; assembly: GCF_900408965.1. NCBI lineage: Eukaryota > Metazoa > Chordata > Actinopteri > Cichliformes > Cichlidae > Simochromis > Simochromis diagramma. The sequence goes on from NW_024387477.1 coordinate 1,133,817, forward strand.
TTTAAAAAAATTAATGTTTCTTAAACAAAGGTATTATGAGGGAGGATCAAAAGCAATGAATGTATTAGCCTGGAAACTAAAAAAGAAAATAGCAGATAATACAGTTCACAAAATTAAACATCCAGTTACAAAACTAATAAAAAATAAACCAATAGAAGTTCAGAGTGCATTTGAAACATTTTATAAGATTCTTTATGCTAATAACACAGAGAGTAGTATAGTTGAAATTAACAGTTTCTTAGATTCTCTTGATTTACCAGTACTGAATGAAGAACAGAATAAAACTTTGATTGAAGATATAACAGAAAAGGAACTAAGAATAGCAATAAGTAAAGTTAAAATAAATAAATCTCCAGGATCAGATGGATATACGGCAGAATGGTACAAGGAGCTAAAAGAAGAATTAATACCAGTGATGCTTCTAACAATGAATTGGGTCCTAAAGAAGGCTCAAGTACCTTCTAGCTGGAAAGAAGCAATTATCTCTGCCATCCCAAAAGAAAACAAGGATAAATTAGAATGTGCGTCATATAGACCAATATCTGTTCTTAATACAGATTACAAGCTGTTTACATCTATCATGGCTAGACGATTAGAAAAGTTCTTACCTAATTTAATTCATAATGATCAAACAGGTTTTATTCGAGAGCGCCAAATACAAGATAATGTACGACGGACATTACAAATTATTAATCATATTCAAAAGAATAAAATAGAAGCAATGGTAATCAGTATCGATGCAGAAAAAGCATTCGATTCAGTTAATTGGAACTTTCTTTACCGAGTCTTGCATAGATTTGGTTTTCACGAAAATATAATTAAGACAATACAGGCGCTTTATGATAACCCTACGGCAAGGATTAAAATTAATGGCTACCCATCAAATAGTATTAAGCTGCAAAGAGGAACAAGGCAGGGCTGTGCGTGCTCACCATTATTATTTGCGTTATATCTGGAACCATTGGCTCAATATATAAGACAAAATAAAGAAGTAGAAGGTATTAATATCCAGGAAAATGAGCATAAATTAGCCTGCTATGCAGATGATATTTTAATATTTTTGGGTCAACCATCAAATTCTTTACCTAAATTAATGCAATCATTTGAATACTTTGGTCGACTATCTGGATATAGGGTTAATATGAGTAAAACACAATTGCTTAAGTACAATTATATTCCATCAGAAGAAATTAAAAATAAGTATCAATTAGCATGGCAAACAGAGTACTTTAAATATCTAGGAGTCATAATACCTAAGGATCTTACAGAACTATTAGAACGAAATTATTTACCAATACAAAAAAAAATTAAGGAAGATATAGCGAGATGGAATCTAATTCCATATTTAAGTTTATATTCGAGAATAGACTCAATTAAAATTAATATTCTTCCTAAATTATTATATTTATTTCAAACATTACCAATAGAAATTAACCAGAAACAGTTTAATGAATGGGATAAAATTTTGTCAAGATACATATGGCAAGGAAAAAGGCCCCGAATTAGATTTAAAACCCTACAACTTAACAAAGGAAAAGGGGGGTGGGGCTTACCTTCTCTTAGGGAATATTATTGGGCAGCACAATTAAGGCCTATGATATGCTGGTGTAATCCTTCATACGATGCTCAATGGAAAGCCATTGAGGAGGGTCTGACTTCCATCCCCATACAAGCTATTATAGCAGACAGCAGCTTGCAAAATTTAATAAAAACTATTGAAAATCCATGGATCAAGTTGACTTTTAAAATTTGGGAAACAGTAATAAAAGAATATAAACTAGAAGAGGATATAGCAGTTCTTAAGTGGTGTGCATATGACACACATTTTGCTCCAAATAAATTGGACACCAGATTCAAAGATTGGACATATAAAGGATTAACAGCTTTATGTATGGTAATGGAGGAAGCGAGACTAATTAGTTTTGATAAAATGAAAGATAAATATTCATTAGAAACACAGGATTTTTATAGATCTCTACAGATGAGGAATTTTGTGAATAAAACGATAAAAGCTAAGGCTGAATTAAGTAAACAGCTGCTAGACGTATTTAAAAGGGCATATAGTTCAAATAAAAATAGAGGTATTATAGGTGACCTCTATAAAGGATTAACAAATATGAAATTACACTCAACCTTGTATATCAAAACAAAATGGGAAATGGAGGGAGGAACAGAGATAAAGGAGGAAGAATGGACAACAATATGGGCATATCAATGGAAATGTAGCAGCTCACAGAGCTGGAGGGAATTTGGGTGGAAATGCCTGATAAGATATTTTATTACACCTCACCAAAAATCTCACTATGAAGGTAACCCTCCCGCTTGCTGGAGAAATTGTGGAAATACAAATGCAAATCACTGTCATATTTTCTGGGACTGTCATGTTATTAAAACTTATTGGAAGGGAATACATGCGGCAATACAAGAGACATTTGGAAGATATTTACCTTTGGAAAGTAAAACTCTATTATTTGGACTTATGCCAGAAGAATGGACAAAGAATGATAAATACTTGTTTAATATTTTACTGGCAGCAGGCAAAAAAGCCATCACAAAAAAAATGGCTTTCTTCGGAGAGCCCAACTATGAACATGTGGATGAACATCACATTGGACATTTACAGAATGGAGAAAATGACAGCAGATGTGAACTACAAGAGGGACCTGTTTGTATCACGATGGAAGAAATGGATGGACTATATTAGAAAACGCAGGCCAGTTTTTGCTTTTGCTTTAGATTTTGACTTTGTTAACTACTAGAAGACTAGAGGAAATATTAGTTATATTAAGGGAAACAAAAACACACTCCCTACATTTATTTATTTATTTATTTATTTTTCTTTCCTTTTTCTTTTTCCTTATGTATTTTTTATTTATGTTGTTTGTTGATTCCTGTTTTGCTTCTTTCTCTTTTCTTCTTCTTCTTTCATTCTTATTGTATGGATATTTTAGTTGTTTAAATATAGAAAAAAAAGAAAAAAAATATATGTACTGAAAGATAGCTGAAGTTGATGGTATTGTATAGTGATTCTAAAATGTCAATAAAAAAACGAAAACAGTGGATGTTCTATGCATGACTCGAGTTTTTGGTCACTGAAAAATACTCAGGTTTCCTGCACACAGACTTTACTGAGCATCTTCCTCAGCTCATTCCAGTATGAAGGTCACCATATGAGATGAATTAATTAGTGGACAAACACAGCTCTTATTTTGAAAGTTTTGTCACTAGAGCCCAGTATTGGCTATTTGCAGATATTTTGGTGTCTGCATTTATTGGGGGTCATATAATTAAAATTTAAGAAAGGAAAGAGAAACACCCTTCAACTATGAGTGCTAATGTTGCTGAATGCCCTCTGACAGTCACACTCTGTGTCAGCAGCACGTATTTGGACCAAAAAATAAATCTACAAGAACACACGCACACACACACACTCAACCATCAAATTTTATGTAACATCTTATCAGCAAAGACTCATAAAGATCACATTATTTTTATGGAGACTAGCTGACAGTGTAATTACTGTAAGATAATTTGTTCCTTAAAAGCAAGCAAAAACAGAAGCAGTTAAAAACACTATATTAGTGTAACCTGTCACATTGTGCTCTAACTCCAACTCTTTAGTGCACTGTGCTCCACAGAACGTAGGCTTACCACACAGCTGTAACGTATTAACAGTTATTAACTTAAACTGTCACTTAAACTTAAACTGTCCTTTCTGTGCACTTTGTTTTTTAAACATGCATTAAATTAAAGTCGATTAGGTCAATTAAGCATTATAAGGCGGAAGGTGGGGGGTGGTTCCCTTTCTTTTTTGCTGGGAGTTGGCAACCCTATAAGTTAGGTTATTTAATATTTCTGCTAAGTTCTCTTTAAAATACCAGAATAGGAAGGATGGTGCAGCTTTAAGTTTATTAGACTGATCACTTTTGCTGAACTATTAAATATTTTGGGTGCAGTGTATTTTTTGCATACAGGTGTAACAGAGTAGCTTTAGTTTAGTTTAGTTTTTTTAAACTTGAGTATGAACTTATACAAAATGCAGAAAGATATTAAAAAAAAATGTTTCATTGATAATAAAATACGCTATATCGGATTTATATCGGTATCAGCAGATATTGAAATTTATGATATCGGTATCAGACATAAAAAAGTGGTATAGTGCCATCTCTACCATAGAGTGAGATCAACCAGACTGCATTAACTCAAAACACTCCTAGCCTTCCCTATTTAAGAAGAAGTTTCTAACACATTAAATGAAAAGAAAGGCAACTTTGAAGATTCCACTCATTGTAAAACAAAACCTTATAATTCTGAGTCAATGCCGAGACCATACACATAAGAACAAGAAGACACCACAACCGAAGACTGCCGGGAAAAGTGGGTGAAGAACTTATTAAACAGGAACCTCCCTGAAACTGAAAAGAAGAAGCTAACCAAAGGACTCAATTTTGCCATTTCTCCACCACAGCTGCCCATAGTGGACCTCATCACAGGCACAGAAACAGCGATACGGATTAATAAATGAATACTTCCTATGAACAACACCTATGAGCCCTTAAGACAAGACCTCAGAAGCAACTATAAAAATAAAGTCATCAGTTTGAGCGGTTTCACTGCATCCTCGGTATCTACAAGTAGGCATCACGGGGCTGTGTGGATTCAATAATACAGGGAGTGCAGAATTATTAGGCAAATGAGTATTTTGTCCACATCATCCTCTTCATGCATGTTGTCTTACTCCAAGCTGTATAGGCTCGAAAGCCTACTACCAATTAAGCATATTAGGTGATGTGCATCTCTGTAATGAGAAGGGGTGTGGTCTAATGACATCAACACCCTATATCAGGTGTGCATAATTATTAGGCAACATCCTTTCCTTTGGCAAAATGGGTCAAAAGAAGGACTTGACAGGCTCAGAAAAGTCAAAAACAGTGAGATATCTTGCAGAGGGATGCAGCAGTCTCAAAATTGCAAAGCTTCTGAAGCGTGATCATCGAACAATCAAGCGTTTCATTCAAGATAGTCAACAGGGTCGCAAGAAGCGTGTGGAAAAACCAAGGCGCAAAATAACTGCCCATGAACTGAGAAAAGTCAAGCGTGCAGCTGCCAAGATGCCACTTGCCACCAGTTTGGCCATATTTCAGAGCTGCAACATCACTGGAGTGCCCAAAAGCACAAGGTGTGCAATACTCAGAGACATGGCCAAGGTAAGAAAGGCTGAAAGACGACCACCACTGAACAAGACACACAAGCTGAAACGTCAAGACTGGGCCAAGAAATATCTCAAGACTGATTTTTCTAAGGTTTTATGGACTGATGAAATGAGAGTGAGTCTTGATGGGCCAGATGGATGGGCCCGTGGCTGGATTGGTAAAGGGCAGAGAGCTCCAGTCCGACTCAGACGCCAGCAAGGCGGAGGTGGAGTACTGGTTTGGGCTGGTATCATCAAAGATGAGCTTGTGGGGCCTTTTCAGGTTGAGGATGGAGTCAAGCTCAACTCCCAGTCCTACTGCCAGTTTCTGGAAGACACCTTCTACAAGCAGTGGTACAGGAAGAAGTCTGCATCCTTCAAGAAAAACATGATTTTCATGCAGGACAATGCTCCATCACACGCGTCCAAGTACTCCACAGCGTGGCTGGCAAGAAAGGGTATAAAAGAAGAAAAACTAATGACATGGCCACCTTGTTCACCTGATCTGGACCCCATTGAGAACCTGTGGTCCATCATCAAATGTGAGATTTACAAGGAGGGAAAACAGTACACCTCTCTGAACAGTGTCTGGGAGGCTGTGGTTGCTGCTGCACGCAATGTTGATGGTGAACAGATCAAAACACTGACAGAATCCATGGATGGCAGGCTTTTGAGTGTCCTTGCAAAGAAAGGTGGCTATATTGGTCGCTGATTTGTTTTTGTTTTGTTTTTGAATGTCAGAAATGTATATTTGTGAATGTGGAGATGTTATATTGGTTTCACTGGTAAAAATAAATAATTGAAATGGGTATATATTTGTTTTTTGTTAAGTTGCCTAATAATTATGCACAGTAATAGTCACCTGCACACACAGATATCCCCCTAAAATAGCTAAAACTAAAAACAAACTAAAAACTACTTCCAAAAACATTCAGCTTTGATATTAATGAGTTTTTTGGGTTCATTGAGAACATGGTTGTTGTTCAATAATAAAATTATTCCTCAAAAATACAACTTGCCTAATAATTCTGTACTCCCTGTATAGCCTAATACAACACATCACACAGACCCATCGCTGTCCCCGAATTATTATTCAACTTCCTGAATGAAAATTTATTCCACCCAAACCTCAGCCTACGTTTTTCTTTTGTGCATCCATCTCTGACTGCACGAAATGTCCAGAAAAGTGGACATCAAACTCGGAATACTATGCTGAGAAACAAAAGTACAAATGTGCATATCACAGTTGTCTTTTCCTGCCAAACATCTACAAAACGCTTTGTGTGACTGAGTGGCACATGATCAACTCTCTTACCAAGTCTTGTGATACAAGATACATCCTCTTCATTTACACAAGGGTGTAACCTGCGGTTGTCTTCTGATAGCCGTAGCTCTCTTATACTTATCACTTCGTGCTTATGTGCCAGAAGCTAACTTTTTTCCCCCTCAAAATACTATTTAGACTCTAACATCGAAATTTCGACTTTATTCTCAAAATTATTCGTAATATTTTTTTTCTTAATGCGGTCCCATTGCTCCCTCGTATTAAATCAGTGTGAGTGTTTACTGCATCCCTGCTGCCGTTAAGTGGAAAGAACTCCAGGGACAGATTAAGAAGCCTTTTATAAATGCTCGGAGAAAAGGCCGGGGCGGCGGGTGTCTGACACAGTAAATGTGGCCTGTGAAGGTAAATGATTTTATTGCTCCGAGTCTCTTAACAACCGGCCTACCAGCCCTTGAAAAAGTAAAAATAAAACAAAGCTAAACATTTTTGCTTTTCGTAGCTTCGGCTTTCTGCTTCTTTGCTAACGTCTCGCGCACGTAGGTCTGTCGGGACGGTCCTGCGCAGAGCCGAGGATTGTGGATAAATGCGCCATAGCGTTTTTACAAACGCTGTATAATTAAATTCCGCTAAACTGCGTGAAAATATCACATGGATAATCAACTGCTTATTTACAAGTAACGCAAATATTTTTAATACAGCGAAGCTTTTGTAATAGGACAAAAAAAAGATACAGCATCAGCGGTCGACTGTTAATATCGGCAGCTTCAAAATGTAGCAAAACACTGACCAGCAACGAAGGCTCAAGTCAGCTTACAGGCTGACCATTGTGTCCATATCGAACCAAACTGTATTTTACCCCCAACTGCTGACGCCTTTCAAACCAGCTTCTACTGTTTCGCCTCATTTCGTTATGACTCACCCTTCCATAGATATCCACGAGCGGTCACGGCGCATCCTTCGCACGAGGGTACATTATCACATCTCGAGATTCTGCAGCTTTAACACACCACCTTCACTGGTCGGTCCTACCGCAGGAGACCAACCAACCAATCAAATTGCGTAAAAGTTCCCATCATTTCCGTTCTTTCGTAATAAAAGCCTTCCAACATTCCAGTGTCCCGTTAGCGCTACAAGCAACGGTAGCTGTTTGCAAAATTTGTCCACAAAACATGTAAACTGAAATGCACAGTAAAATCCATTAGATTTACTCTTAGAACAGTAGTAATGCAGATTTATAAATCGAGATAAACACACAGAACCAACTTTACAGGTTACACAATAAGGTTTAGGATAAATAAGCCACAGATGTAAAAGTGTAAATAAATCAGGAGAGAAACTGATACATTTTGTCTGGGTGCAGGACTGGATCAATGAACCCACCTCACACTGGACTGTGACCTCGGAATATTTTCAACACTAACTGTAGTTTTTCTGGGTGAGCTTATGCTTTAAAGTACACACCAATTACTCAGCCACCTACACATTACACATGCAGGAGCTGCTTACTCATGGACACCCATATCATGACGCTCTGGAAAGTTTGAAGTCAGCAGTGACGGCGGTTTTTGCTCACTGTGTGCCTCAGCACTTGGTGATTATGCTAACTTTAATCATCTTGGATGACCTGTTGCACTTCTTAATCATTATCTCTGCAGTAACAGATATTTTACAGACTGACAGTAGCATCCTGATAGAGTACGGCCCTTGAACATAGTGAGAGCTTTAGAATGACACACATGTTTGTAAATCTAGACCTCATGACCTCAATTCACTGAAAAGACTGACCTCTGTTCAGTACCAGAGTCTTGAGCAAGTAATCAGATTCATCTTTTTTTCCCTTTACCAAACAAACTTAATAAAGACACTCTGGACCTGCTCAAGGCCTGTCTATGATGCTGAATGACTATTGTTGTGTTCCCACAAACAAATTGTTGTTGTTTACAATTCAAACAGTCCCAATACTGTCACAAAATACATACATAATAAAAATACAAAATTCAATATTCCTTTTATTAAGAAATGAAAACAAAGTGTCTTATTCCATCAGTTTTTATGTTCTTTTAATGAAACGTTGCAGCCTGGAAGGCTTTTGCTAAAAGGAAATAAACATATTTACTGATGCATTCTGTAGACAATGTAAGGAGCCTGCAGACCTGATCAGCTGTGATCTTATCACATATCTAACCACTGTCAGCATCTCTGTCTCTACTGCAGAGGCTGCTTCAGTTCAAAGAGTCCTGTTCCACCTCTGACTACTTTCCCCACCACCAGGCAGGCTGAGGGTGACACCAGCTGATCATGTGATCCTGAAAGGGGGGGGGAGAGGAAGAAGAAGAAGAATACTTTACTTAACAACAATGCTGAAAATGTATTTCTACACATTTACTTCTGACTAATGATCAAACCCGATTTAGTACATAGAAAAAACAAAGAACAAAGAGCCTAACGCTGGTAGACCAGTAGCGACCCTCAAACTGATTTCTCTTCAGCTTTCTATGCTTTATCAATGTTGCCATCCTTACCTAGCATGGTGGCCTGCTTGAGGAATTTGTAGCTGGTCTCGAAGGTCATCTGCTGCAGAGGAGAGGAGTTGGACCGGATTGCGTGTCGGTTCAGTGGCTTATATACACCTTCATAGCACATGTAGTCTGCTACCAGTGATAGATGTCTGGGGTCAACTTCAATACCTGGAGAGAGACGGAGGAAATCTGAGTGATTCTGAGAGCTTTGCTGGTGTGGGTTTTTTTTGAGTGCGAGTCTAAATAAGAGCATGTTTACCATAGACAGCAAAGACATTTTTGATCTCTTTCTCTATGACCTTCAGAGCCACCTCAATTCCATATGTCTTTGCCATGGCGTGCACCTCATTGGAGTACAGTCTGTTGATGTCCAAGATCTGAAGGAAAATAAATAGAGCTGCAGTGTTGGGACAACTGAAAACATGCAGTCTGGTAAGACAGAGCAACACAAATACAATAAGAAACTGCAGAAGCCTTTCCAAACTACAGAGGCAATATCGCCATAGTTACTCTGTATTTCTGATCGGACCAATCAAAATGTAGCTGGAGGAATCTTATCTGTAACCCAGCAACTTGTAACTCTGACCAGCTGTTTACCTTCACTTAATTTAGAAAGGCTTGCAGATGTGCAAAAAAACAAAAAAACAAACAAACCAAAAAGCCACCCTTATAAGCACGGCATTGTTTCAATTTCACCACCTACATCACTGTACTTGAAGATTTCATGCATGTTGATTCCCTCAGTGTTCAGAACTGGTTTCCTTTTCTCCGGTCTTTGTTGTCGTTTCGCTGAGCAGGCAGCGCGTCAGGCCCTTGGTCTCCATGATGACGGCATTCTGGGCCAGCGATGTCAGCACCGAGGTCAGATCAAAGTGCACCTTGCTCACAGGTAATGCCAGGTCAACCTATAAAGGAGACAGATGAGAGTTAATCTACTTCCTGTAGCTGCATACCTTAGCGTCATGCATGTCAGTGCAATCGCACTACGTCGTAATTTCCAAAAGTCCTCAGTTATACAAAACCCAGGCTAAAAACCCCACAAGGATCGATGCACAGGTTGTCTTCTGGAGGGAGATAGTTTTTCCACACCAATTGCGCACTGCTGGCACGTGTCTGTGCACAGAAAATCTGTGTTGCGCACCAAAAAACAAACAAAACAAAACCCTAACCTGAATTGAAATTAAAATAAATACGTTAACAATTCTGTTTTGCAGTGTTAGTCAGTGAGTGACTGAACGATGCCACCTTATCCCGTAGTCCAGCCAATGATGCGATTCACATTCGTATATACGCAGCTAATCAACGTCGTTGACAGGCTCTGACAGCGTCCTTACTGTGCTGACACCGTTTTTTTTAGCGAGCAAAGCGGCTGATGTGGAGTGAAGCCATGTTAATGACAACGTGGACAACCGTTGGAGATGTGAGCAGGACAGACGGAACAACTGACGGGAAAAGTGTGGACTTTATACCAGTTTCTAAATTGTGTTGACCGGCCATGTAAAACCAGAGTCATGATAAAAATATCTGCAATGTTTTGTTTTCTTCCTGAATACTGTCGTTGTTTATATTTACTGCAGGAAGAAACGGTAAAAACTGCATTTTATAAGGAAACCGCTCGAAAGCCTGTGAAAAAAAAAGACACACCAAACCCCCCCTTTTCCTATTGGTGGAAAAATGTACCATGTGGACCAATCAAAAAATGATATGGCAACATGGCATTTAGTTGTTTAGGAAGGGGGAAGTTTTAGGAGTGACGGCGGTGTTTGAGATGTGAGAGATTTGCGACGTTTAGCGCAAATCTTGTGTAGTTAGTGTGTAGTGTAGTCAGTAGTTTTGTTGTGTGTGTCAGAACAATGAGGCGACTGCTGAATGTTACAGGTGTTACAGCAGTGATACATCTGCTGCCGTCAGGCCTGCAGGTATCAGGCTGTTGTTCTCCTTTATCTCATAGTGGACAGTCAAAGGAGCTTGCAAAGAAAAGCGTCTGGACTTCTTTAAGTTGCTTGAAGACGTTTCACCTCTCATCCGAGAAGCGAAACGTCTTCAAGCAACTTAAAGAAGTCCAGACGCTTTTCTTTGCAAGCTCCTTTGACTACGATGACCTGGATGACTGAGAACCTTCACAGACTCATAGTGGACACAAATTATTTTTTGGAGTGGCACAAATAATTTGTGTGGCATTAGATTTGATGCAGAACAGCTGATTGTTCTGTAAATAGTTTGAAATGTTTATTTAAAAAACATCTTGGCTGCATTTTTTTAGGTAAACAGCTGCAAAAAACTTTGTTTGCAAAACTCAGTTACTTCTTCAAAAAAAAAAAAAAAAACTAATTCATTGCCCAACATTGTCTACAAAATACAGTAAATAATGACCAGAGTTACAGACCATCTCCCAGACCACAGACTCATAATACAAGTCAGAGCTTTATTTAAAAAAAAAAAAAAAAAGTTTTCAAAATTGGAGTTCAAGTTATTTTTACTTCCAAGTGTTAACATACTACACAGGTCATGAACAAGATTTTTTTAAATTGTCATTGTAAGTGGGCTAAAGCAGTTAATTAGAAATAGTCTAACATAAATGTAAACGCTGTAATTTGATTATTTTAATAAACCATGTAACTTGGATGGATTCAATGCTGGCGTGACCACAGTGTTCACGTCTGCTGTTGCTCACAGTGGTCCACAGGGAGTTTGTGCGTTTGCTCAGACACATGAAATATTAGAGGGAACATTGTTTCACACAAACCCTCTGGACTACCATCCACCACTCTTCACTGTGGTCTTCAACGTCCTTTATCCAGTACATTCACTGTCCTCCTCTGCACATGTCCACATGTTTTTAGTTTTTATTGTGGCAAAACTCATCAGTTACTCCTGCAGTTTAGACATGAACGCTGCAACCCACAAATCTACCAGTTCACACATTCACAGCAGCCATAGTAAGAGCCTTTGTAGCCTTCCTCTTTTCAAAGATGGCACCTGATAATGAATGCTAATGACGCGTCATCTTACAGTAATCACACTTAGGAAGGAAACTTCGTGAGAAATGTGCTTAAATGTACAATTTATGATTTCCTCCCTGCTCTTCTACACAAACTGAGTGAAACTAGCATGACCAGAAGTAGAGGAAACAGTTGCTTTTCAATACATTAATGTCAATAGATATCTGCACAAAGAGGGCCAAACATCTGTGTGTGTGTGTGTGTGTGTGTGTGTGTGTGTGTGTGTGTGTGTAGATATCTCTCTATCTATATCTATATCTATCTATATCTATATCTATATCTATATATCTATCTATATCTATATCTATATCTATATATATATATATACACACACACAAGCAACAAAGTGAGAGCCATCTCTAAGAGAAAGTCAGTGTTCATTTTTCAGAATCTACTACTCTGACATGCACACACTCACCTCACACCAGAGTTCATGCTTGTGGTCATAGCTGTATCTCTCTATGGCTGCGTTTGACTCCAGCACAGAGTTCACTCTCATCTCACTCTGCGACTCTGCTCCTTCCACTCGTTTTTCTCCCTTCTTCCTCTTCTCGGTTCTCCTCCCGTTAGCCTGAGGCTCCTCCACAGCGTTTGTCTCCTCCTCTTCCACGCCCTGGTCCTCTTTATCCTCTGGGTCATCGCCATTGTCTTCCTCCTCGCTTTCATAGTCCACCTGCAAAAAAATGAGCCTGCTAATCTTTCTGGCCTTTTGGTAACATACTGAACAGGAAGCAAGTTTCTTTGTGAAATAAACTGATATCAAACATCAAACAAAAGAACGCCCATTTTAATTTTTAAAAGAGGTAAACCTTAAATCAAACTGAACATATCTGAGAATGAAAGTTAATCACGGACCACAGAAACCTCGAGGTGCACACCCTCACAGACCGAAACTTTCCACCGTACTTCACTGTCTGCACTCCTTTGCATATGATATTGATCATCTGACAAACCAGAGGAACCTGACACTGAGGGTTCGTTGTGTTAAAGCACATATGTTAAAAATGTGTTTAACACATGTACTGCATTTGCTCAGATACAACACATTGTGTGAATTTTGACACGCTGTTTTAAAACAAAACCCACACTGTGTCCAAATTCACGTTCAATGTGTCCAACACATTTTGTGTGTCATTCTTTAAACACATCCTTTGTAAGAGCGTATGAGTCTTACAAGTGTGGCGCATATTATAAACATATAAAACATAAAAAGTACTGCGTGAAGATTAAAAATGTCATGTGACATTTCACCTCTGACCCCGCCTTCAGATCTGAAGGCTAGAGTGACAATAATGTTATACAGCCTTAAAACTATATTTCTTGCTGCTATTGTTTGTACTGACAACATACACACGGGGAAGCACATGTTCAAAAGAGCACATTACTTTGGATGTCTGACTTTTTCTTCAAGGTCAAATACTGGTAAATAAAAACTACTTAGGAAATGATACTGATATATGAAGATTCCCATGTGACTTCTGACCTCATGTCTAAGTTTCACATGTGTTGTGTTCGATCTGGGACAGTTTCCAATTTCCTTGTACTATTGGCCTGGGTATGACAGTGCAATTATCTTTCTTTCTTCCAAGCTGACCCCAAAATGTGTTGTGTCTTTAAAGCAGTGTTTCCCAACCACTGTGCCGTGACACGTAGGTGTGCCGTGGAAGATTATGTACTTCCACCTGATTAGTACTCTAAGCCAGAAGTTCCCAAAGTGTGGGGCACGCCCCCAAGGGGAGGTGCAGAGCCATTGCCCTGTATGAATAAATTAAAAAAAAAAAAAAAAAAAAAAAAACCCCACCACACAAACAAGAAAAATGCTTGGACACTGCTAGCATAATGGACAGGTTTTTGACGGGGCTCCCACAAAAACTCAAAGCAGAAGATGAAGCATCATCAAACCAACTTCCTTCCAAGCCAAATACTAGAAAATATGCTGAAGCATATCTTTCCTTTGACTTCACCTGCACAAGGTAGGTCTCATCTGCAGAATTAGTTTCCCCTGCGTCGGGAGCACGCGCTGGGCTCTCCAAATCCTGACAAACAGTATCCCACATTCTGGATTTTTGTGAAGATTTTCCTTGTAAAAGAAAGGGGGGGCCTAACAAAAAAGTTTGGGAACCACTGCTCTAAGCGATCGGCGTGAATTATATTCTCTTCCAATAGAGGGCAGTACAACTGCCTGCTCTAATTAAAAGAGCTGCCAACTGCCAGTAAAACAGAAGAAGATGAAGAAGACAATATAATTACATAATAGCCATGCTGTGAGACCATGCAGCATAGCGATCGATAAATATTTGAAAAGAAAAAGCAGTCAGTCTGACCCGAATCCTGGAGAAAACGCAGACCCAGGTGAAGGGCCTAGCATGAGTTGTGGTGTACTGAGACAAACCGAGCCAATTCCACCATACCTGGTGCGCAGGGAAAAATGATCAATAAGTATAATAAGTAATGAGTACGTGGAGTGGATCAGTACCAAGCTGTTCAAAAACGACTCCAACTTCATCCCAGCGGAGGACTCCCACACCTCATATTTAAACATCTCACGCACTGTTTCTGGTTTCCTGTTTTGTATCTGTCAGCCTCCCCACAATCGCCCACTGGCAGTTGCGACAGGCAGGAAAGAGTGGGCTTCAAGCACACACCACATTCTTATCTTCATACCTCCTCTTCCTGTTTGCCTTTCCTCTTCGCATCCGAAGCGTCAGTATCTCCTTCATTCTCCTGGTCGTCAACGATCTCTTGCTCCTGCTCTTCCTCTCCATCATCTAACTGCTGAATGACAACGTGACAAAGGTTTGTTTTTGCAGTGGCGAAAGAAAATGTTTGAACACCACATGTGCTGTAAATGCTTCAAAAGAACACTGAATTTAAAAAAACAAAAAAAAAAAACAGACCCCTCCTGAGGCAGCTGCTCCATTGCCATCATCATCCCTGTCTCTGGCGGTGGCCCTCCTGGTCTCCACAGCGATGGAGGCCAGCTTGGCAGAGCGCTTCTTTATGGCGTCGAGGAGGAGACGGAAGAACCTGGAAGGACGAAACAAAGCGTGAGGAAGGTGAGGAACAATGACAGTGCTTCCTTTATGGCACAGTGAAACAGACACACACCTGGTTTCCATGTAGTGGAGGATCTGCTGCGGTGACAACAGCCTATCATCAGAGTAGCGTTCTGGAGGCAGGAAATGGAAGGTGATTTTGAACACCCGCAGCTTGTGGTGATTTTCAATTCGCAGTGTCTCAACCACACCCACCTTCTGCAGCACCTGTACACACACACACACACACACACACACACACACACACACACACACACACAGTGAGTTCCTCCCGCTCATTCCTCACATGCAGCCACAGTTAATGACAGGCAGGATCAGGGAACATGTGCAAGGTGAATAAATAAGCAAATCAAACGCGCAACAGAAGTGATTCCTACCTCAGCTAGGCACACCCGGGCCAACTTCTTACGAAGCACTTTCACCCTCTTCAAAGCTCTCTTGTTGTTGAGCACTGGAATGCTCATCATGGGGGTTTTAATGTTGGCGCTGGCCACCATCAGGATCTCTCTCAGACTTTAAGGAGGACACACACAAAATGAGAAACTGAGGGAAGGTATAGTGGAAGGCTTTGACAGACAAAACAAAAGCCTCTGACACAGGGATGCTGCCAGCAACACGCTGCACACGTAGTGCCACCCAACCTTAATGTGAGTATGAACTAAAAATACAGTTTGCCATTAAAATCATTTTAAGGGTCTGATTGCGATCCAAACCCTTTACAGACACAGCTAACTGGAAACAACTGTAACGTGTTGGCCCGCTCCTCAATTTCATTAAGGAGTGTGCAATTTTGTCCGTAATTCTATTTTTTCAAGCCGCCGTATTGTTGTTCGACTGGTTCAACCAGCAGCTCATGCTTCCTTCGGCCCACACTTCTTTTGAATCAACCAAGTGCAAAAGCTTATTAAAGTGTGCAAAGACTCTTTTAAAGGCACTATGACACTGTTGTGCCCCCACATTTGCGATGAGGACGAGTCATTACCGAGGTATTCCCAAAGTGACGTTCATCTCTCCTCTGCCAGCAAAGTGGAAGGTGTTGAGAGTCATCTGGGTGGAGGGCTCGCCTATGGACTGAGCTGCCAGCAGACCCACAGCTTCACCTGGGTCACACAGCGAACGCTGCCACTTATAATGCAGCAGCTGGCGAAGGCTGAGGACAAAAACAGAAAGTTATAGCCTGCACAAGTATCATCTGTCCCAGCTGTTTCCAGCTGTTCTAGGTACATGAGCGTAAAAACCCCTTTTTCTATATTTAGCCTCGAATTACACAGAAAGCTCAGTTTTCATTCACACGTGCTGTCATCACTTTATTTGGTGGTTCTCGTCCTTAGTTTTATTAGAAATGCACTTCTGTGATCTTTCTTTTCGATCAGGTTTTCCCAGGACTCTGTGCATCCCCCTTTAACAGGAGCAGTTTTATCAGGCTTTCACATTACTGTGTAGAAATATTTGGACCACTCCTCTTGGCAACCTTACTTTGCTGGTATTTGGCATTTGTTTACACACAGCTCTTGTAAATTTCAGGCAGACTCACATGTGGACTTTGAGCGCTTACCAGCACTTTATCTTTTTTCAGCTGCTCTCTTTTAGATTTGCTGCTGTGCTCTGAATGCTGCTCTGTTGCATAACCCTATTTTGGCCAAACTGTCAGCCTAACCCTCTAAGAGCACTTTGTATACACAGTTTGTGGTCAGCTCAATCACTGCAAGGTGTCCAGGTCCTGTGGCTGCAACTGGAAATGATCACCGCTCCAACACTTTGTCTGATGCTTGTCCTGATATGATGTGTGGCATTTGTGCAGATGCAGCTTTGCTAACCAATGCTGTGGTTCTTTTGTAGAGAGAAGAGCCAAACAAGCCTTTTAGTATGTTTCTATCTGAACTCTCATGAACTTTAACATGGTAACTGAAGACTGTAGAGTCTACGATGGGTTGGGTTTTTTTGCGGTTTCTATGAACATTGCATTCCTTTGCTATGATGTTTCTCTGCTTTTAGATGTGCTCACACTAGTTCATGATCATTAAATGAAGTGCTTTTGATCAGCAAAGCACAGGCATTCTCTAAAACTGTAATAGGCATTTGTCCCCATTTGAATACTCAGACACTGAATACCTGTGTGTGTCCAGTCTGTCTTGGTTCACAGTGTCTCTGCTCTGCAGGTATTTCTCTGTGATGCCATGAAAGTTTTCAGAGATTGATCCAAAGCAGACATCAGGCCTAAACAGGCCCAGCGACGGCTCCGGGCAGCGGGAGGACTTCCTGCAGTATTTGGATCTGCTAGCTTCATCCAGAGTGTGCCATTGTTGTACAAGCTGTGAAGTGAACAGAATTCAGTACGCTGTTTATTTCGACTACATTGGAGGTCGGGAGTTCACGTTATACAATATGTGCTGAGGAAGAGCAAACGTACCTGCAGCACAGCAGGATTTCTGCCACAGTCGGCCTCTACTTCATCAGTCTGTTTTAATTTTCCCAGCTTCTTCTGGGAAAAAAGCAAAAACGCTCCTGGCAGAGATGAAAACACGGAAACACAAACATTAGTTACAGAGGCAATGCACAAACATGCATGCAACTATTCACTGGACTCTCCCGATGAAGTTGCCGCTACGACCTAAAAGAGAGTTGTAGCCACAGCTGCCCCAGGGCAGCTGTGGCTACAACTGTAGCTGCCTCCACCAGTGTGTGAATGTGAGAGTGAATGAATAGTGGCATTGTAAAGCGCTTTGGGTGCCTTGAAAAGCGCTATATAAATCCAATCCATAATAATAATAATAATAATAATAATAATAATTATTATTATTATTATTATTATTATTATTATTATTATTATTATTATTATTATTATTATTATTATTATTATTATTACTACAACAGTTCAAAGTGGTAATTTAGACAATTTTTTACTTTTTCATACAAAAAGAAAAGTTTTACAATCAAACTGTGTGATTGGAAAGAGTTGGACAGACATGTCAACCATCAGCACTGGTCCAAGATTTTACACTCAGTGCGTCTCGAAAATATCATTCAGGCAAATATGTGGGAAATAATTTCCCTGCAAAGACAAACATTTTTACATACCACTCCGTGGACATGCTAACTCTCTCTTTGCTTTCCAGCGCTGGATGGCAGCAAAGTGCTTAGTGGCACTTTGAGGGTCTAAACGTGCTAAAATCTCATCCAGGCCCTGCGACCTCCTGATGACCTGGCAGGAAGGGAAACACGTCTGCTTCATTCAAACTGGCATTGTACACAGGAAGTCATTTGCTCTTTGCACGTCACTGCCACTTATTGTTGCTCGCTGGCAGACATTGTAGCCGCTTCAACTTATCACCTCGAAAGTGAGGAAAGTGCATCTCCGGACTCGCCGGCTGTTTATTCGCTCGTCATTTCTGGAGGTCACTGACTTTGTGCTGCAAATCACTTCTTATGGTGGAGGCTCCTTAAAGCTTTGTCCACGTAAGAAGCAATTTCAGACAGATGTGGTGACCAGAGACTATTGACATTTACTCCCAATATACATGGTGACTACCAATGTGAGCGCAGGATAATCACACATGACAGGTTAGAAAAATATAGTAGGTTACCTAGGCAACCGGAGTCTGCCAAGCATCAGCTTGAAAGAATGGCGCAATAAACAAGTCAGTTCCTGTCTGCTATGGCGTTATTTTCTGCCTCTATTCTGAGCACACGTAAAAATATTTGCAAGTGCAAATTTTGCATTTTGAGAAGAAAATTATTTTGCATAAAGAAAAGTTTAATTTGAGCAAACAAAATTCATTTCTGTGTGCAAATGTATTTGAGTGTTTGCTATCACACACACACACACACACACACACACAAGTCTGTGATTGGTTGGTTTTGTGGCACACTTATAACGGCGTACAGAAAGAGTTGAGCGTGCACGGAGGAAAGCTGCTGAGAGCGCGAGCGACACAATGAGAGCAGGTGTGCAGATGTCTGTGAGCACACAGAGCAGAGATCTGAGCGCGAGGGGCTGTTATTGCATATGTATATGGATATTAGCAAACACTGAAATAGACTTCTTGCACGCAGAAATGAATTTTGTTTGCTCAAATTAAACTTAAATTCAAATCAAATTCAAATTTTATTTGTCACGTACACAGTCATACACAGTACGATATGTAGTGAAATGCTTGGACAACTGCTCGTGACCTAAAGAAAACAAAAAAGGAAAAGGCTATGAATAAGATAGGAAATAAATATGAAAAATTAAAAAGGGTAAATTTAACTAGGAAGGAATAAAATATAAATTAAGGTTAAAAATGAAATAACTGTACAACACAAATTAGAATGAAGGGTAAATTTAACTGGGAGAATAAGATAAAATATATAAATTAAAGTTGAAAATAAAATAACTGTACAACAAAATACACAATATAGAACTATATAAGAATGTATGAAGAAATATAAATAAATATATACACAATAACAGCAGCGTGATTTAAGTAATGAAGTGAAAACAATGTCCAGAATGTCCAGTGTGTGTAAGAACTGTATGTGTGGGTCAAACTTAGCTCAAAATAACTTTCTTCTCAAAATACAACATTTGCACTTGCAAATATTTTTACGTGCGCTCAGAATAGAGGCACTAAAATAATAACGCCATAGTCTGGGCGCATTAAGATTACTGTGGCTTAGCTTTCTTTTTGTAGCTTCATGCTAAACTAAGCTAACAGTTAACAAATATTTATAGTTTTGTTAACAGCTGGGCTAATACAACAAATCGTCATGGAAACTGCACAGTATTATCTGAGTTGCTGAGCACTAATGTGCTTGTATGCAGTACATATTCATCCCCCACCGAGGCCCATGACCTGCTCCTTCGCTGTAGCAGCCATTTTGGCCAGTACCAACCACAGAGGGGGGGAGCACTGAATTTGGCTGTGATCTTCCACAGCACTATCACAGGGAGCTGTAATGTGGCTGTGAATCAACAAATGGTTTGTGTGCAAAGGATGCGGTTAACAAGTCGTTTACCATCGAAGCCTTTTTATAACTTGTCGAGCTGTACGCAGACAGTACGCAGTTGATGAAACACTGAGCCAGCCATGCGTGTATCATCCGCCCTGGCTGGTAAAGTTTAGCTTTGCAGCACTACCTTGATATGTGGACTGTCTCAGAATACCATTCACATCCTCGCTGTGTTCGTACCTCATAGTTGTCTTCTATGAAGGGGAACTGTCTTGGTTGCAGGAACTGAGTTTTGGGGATATCTAGTCCGTCCTCGCCGTACAGGAACTGGACCACAGAGCCATCGCTGTCTCTTACCGTCAGGTCGTACTGCACTACCAAACCCTCCAGATGTTTTATGACACATCTGCAGAGGAAATGGTTTGAAAAAGGCAGAGGGGAAGATGTGCCATATTAATGACCTCACACTGTGTTTGAAACACCTGCGTTTGATATTCTCTGCTGCTCACTTCCACACATTGCCACATGGAAGCAACATTTCCCTCTGAAATCAAATCAACTTTCTTCTCAATCTCATAGCAAAACAGGGTTTCTGGTTACAAATCATCTCTGTGTTCACTCCAAAACGAAGACTAATGCTTTATCCGAACACGCTGGCATGCAAAGAGATTTACAAAGCTCACAGCAGTGCACATATGAATGCTGTTCAGAAATCCTGTGAACTCAGATTTGAATGTTTCATTTGCACAGCACTCATTACCAGCCAAAACAACAGTGAGTAAAATTCGTATAATATTTGCATTTCTTGCCACAGACAGACACAGGGAGCACTTCTGTGTTTTTTGGGGCTTGTGTTAGTAAAACTTTTGTTACCTCTGCAGATATCCTGATCTGGATGTTTTCACGGCCGTGTCGACCAGTCCTTCTCTGCCAGCCATGCAGTGGAAGAAAAACTCCTGAGGATGAAAGAAATGCATCATAAAGGAAGAAATTATTCAAATCCTGTGCTGTGCCACTCCAGACTCTGATCAGGTGCCTCATATTTGCCTTTATTATCTTTCAACTGTGCCCAACAGAAGCAGAGTTTACTTTAAAAAACCCCATCAGCACCAAACCTGAACTCTAAGGAGCTGCTCTTAGCAGCGAGGTTTAGCTCTCTCTATAGAGCATAAAACAAGAACAACCGCATTGGGATCCTTTACAGGAAGTGGTCTTGGTGGGTTGAACTCCAGTGGTTCTTTTATGGTATGAGTGTGAGCCATGCTCAATGCATAGGGTCTCTCACAGCACGCCATCACGGCTGAGGTGGACGCAATAAGTAATTTCTTAAATGATCCTGAGGGTTATGGAACAAAAACCTCAAGTGGAAGACCCAAAACAGTTTCACCAGCTGTTACGTTCCAAGTCTAGGCGTGTCTTGAACGCAACAAAACATTGGCCCACCACACTCCACCCAAAACAAGAACCCAAACAATAATATCTTTTAAAATGCTAAGCAGCCATTTATTTGTTTCAGCAGTGAGCAGTGCCAAAAATAACAAACAAAACTCCCTAATGGTCCCTATGCTTTCTTACCCAAACAAAAGACAATTCCCTTACCTAACTCGCTACATGAAAAACAGGAGAAAACTTAATCAACAAAAATGGCTTCTCACGCCTACCTGGCTGCTGCAGTGAACAATATATACAAGGTGGAAAAAATACTCAATTACTACTTTACAAATCTATTTACAGCTATTTACAAAAACTAAGATACCAACACCACAATGCTCACGACCCATGACAAACTGAAACACAGGGCTTAAATACATAGAGGGAGCAATCAGGGAATGGACAACAGGAGGGAAACACAGCTGGGGCAAATCAGAACTGACGAGACAAGGAAGCGTAATCTGAACACACTGAGATAAGACAGACCTTCAAAGTAAAACAGGAAACACATAACAGTCACGCCTAACACAAAACACTGATAACATTGGATCGTAACACAGCACTGAGCCGGACGATCCAATTGGCTGTCCATCAAGACACTGGACGATCCTCGACCCAGATTAAGGCCGTTACTGGTGCCGACTGCAGCCCTATAACCATCAGATGGCATCTGAGACTGAAAGGCTTCAAAAACAAACGTCTTCAAAGGCCTCGTCTCCTTGGACGCCACAGAATCAACCATTTGGACCAAACATGCAACACTGAAAGGTGGCAGAGAGTTTTCTTCTCTTATGTGACCCTCGTCTGTGTGGTAACGCCTGGGTTTTTCAACAGGACAACGCTACAGTACACAATGTTCTTTCAGGAGAGTAACATCACTCATTTGGACCATCCTGCGTGTTCCTCTGATCTAAATCCAACTGAGAACCTTTGGGGATGGATGGCAAGTTTACAGAAACAGACGACAGTTCCAGACAGCAGACGCCCTTCGTGCGGCCGTCTTCACCACTTGGAGAAACTTCGCTCACCTCATGGAAACGCTTACATCAAGCATGCCGCAACGAATTTTTGAAGTGATCAACAATAACAATGAAGCTCCTATTCACTGAGTTCATGTCTCAACTTTGATTTCTGTTTTGGGGGGTTTACGAAATTTTTTGGAGGTGTGGTCCTAAACTTTGGATCAGCTGTAAAACAGCCTGTTTCAGTTTAAGTGTTATTTTCAATAAAAAGTTTTGTCTCACTCCCAGTTCTTCTTGTTACATGTTGAAGCTCGACTTGGAATCTTTTTAAGAGCCAACCATGAAAATATGATTTTTTGCCATTTTTCAAGCCGTCTTAAACGTTTGAGTGTGGATGTATCTAAATCTACAAGACAGCTAAATGTTCAAAATATCAAAGTCTACCTCCTTAAGTAACGTTATAAAAAAAACTGAACCTGGCCGCACAAAAGGAGCTATCATGTAAAAGTGACTTTTAAACGTTACCTGTGGTTTGATGCCTGTGAGGAATCTTCCAGAAACAAAGCCTCCAGCACCGGGCGCAGGGTCATAGGGCTGGAAGCACGGCAAGAATTTCCCAGAGGGCATCAGTGGAGGCCTACGGCCCTCCAACTCAATCTGACCAAGCAGACAGGAAATCTGAAATACACACCAACACACAGGTCAGGACATCTGTAGCTTAACACACCTGGCTATCAAATCAAGAGGAAAGCCAAGGTGAATGTGAGAGCGAGGGGGAGGGCCGTACCTGCATGGTGTTCACTGTAGACCCCTTGGCTCCTGATTGGACCATCAGCTGGAGGTTGTTGTCTGGGAAAGAGGTGTGTAGTCCAACTGGCATACATACCTAACCAGCATACAAAACAACGTGCACACTGCATTAAACCAAACACGGAGTGAAAACTGTCTGCTGAGGGTGTCTGAGTTATAGAAAGGAACGATCTAATGCTTTAGAAGATGCAATTAAAATGGATAAATCTATAATGTTGTTAAAAACAGTCTCAATAACCAATCATGACAACACTAGAGCCCAACAATAAATCAACTGATCTGATATACAGGATGAGATTAGACGTTTTCTGACATACATTTTTACACATTCAGAAACAAATCAAATGAGTTTCTTTAGACGCTTCCTCTGCAACGACACAGACGTGTGACTGGACCATTAAACCTTCTATTCTTAAAGCAAACAAAGGAGGAACAACGTGGCTCTGAAACAGCAGTGACAGGTTACCTTGTTGATATCATTGTTGACTTGGTTTGCCACTTCTTTGAACTTGTGGTCGGCCGTGATGAAGTCTCTCTGGTCTGGGTTGAGGTGAGCATCCTGCCAGCGACTCTGAGCCTCGGCTTGGTTCACATTGGTGGGCAGATTAAAAGCAGCCTGGAGCGCCTGAATGACAAAAAGAAAAAAGGAAAAACAAAAATAATAAAGCACCGAATCTTTAAAGCCACCATGTGGACAACCTGAAAATATGTAGACTTTGCTGCCCCCTAGTGGAAATCACCTAATGCAGCAACCACTTGCAGATTATTATCACCATAATGTGAGTGAAGCAGATACAGGGTTCATAGGCCTTTTTCAGGGTCAAATTCAAGCACTTTTTAAGCACTTTCAAGGTCCCTTTTCAAGCTTTTCCAGCACATGCCCCCCCCCAAAAAAAGAATGCATGTTTCAATTCGCATCACTTCAGTAAGACCATGTGAAAATTAAAACAAACCATCCTAGGTGAACTTAAACACCTTTGTTCACCTTTTGTTGAGAAATAGAAAAACGAACCACACAAAAATACTGCAAAAGGAAACGGTCGCCTTATATACATCATGTATAAACTCAAAATGCACATTTCACTTAAAAATTAAGATGTGACAATGTGAACAAATCAACTTGTTAGAGATATTCTTCTCCTGTTGACAAACTGTATCAGCACAATTCATCTAAATTCAGACAAAATTTAAAATATGAGTAGAAAGTGATATTTTTGACTGTAAAAACCAAAAACATGTTTAACGAATCATTTTGATAACTTGAAATGCAAATAGAAATTTTTGCAAACAACAAAGTTATTTGGTATTATTTACCTAAAAATGCAGCCAAGGCTCAGACGTTTTTTTATATAACCATTTAAAATTATTTACAGAACAATCAGCTGTTCTGCATCAAATAAGAAGGCACAAAAATTATTTATGCAACTCCAAAAATAGTAGGGGTGGGGGAAAAAAATAGATACTGTGTAGTATCATGATATTTTGTTTGCTAATAATGTATCGATACAGGGACAGCAGAAATTGATATTTTGTTACAAAAACAGTTTTTGTGGACTGGAACATGCTCTGACTTCAGAGCATGTTGATCCTTTTTCTGAGCAAGAATCCTGACATTCCTTCACTGTCCAAATGTGTTTAACTTGTTTTTTGGCAGCAATAAACATGACAGTTTACTTATTTTAATTTAAGACATGTTTTATTTTAATTAAGTTTAAAACTTTTTTATTTATGTAAAATTATATTTTGTTTTAATTTACTTTCAAATTCTTCAGTTGCTGAAGGGGCTGCATAGTTTTCATATTGCATAGTTCAGAATAGCTATAATTGTACCAGATGGTTGCATTCAGTTAAGTTGGACTAGACTGTAGTACAAACCGTTCAGTTTGTCAACAATAAAACTGACTGAAATGAGAGAAAGACTGCGTGCAGACTTTGATATTAGATAAAATGAATATTGATAAAGTTTACCTTTATGTACAGAATCGGAATATCGCAAAATATTTTTAAAAAATTGCAATAATATCGTATCGTGCGTTAAGTATTGTGATAATATCGTATCGTGGGATGTATGGTGATTCCCACCTCTAAAAAATAGTTTGTGTCACTATAACACAGATGAGAACAGCACAGGGATAAACATGCAGGTCTGACAGCAGCTGTGTAACTCAGCGTTTACGCTGCAATCTGCCTTTGGTGGCTTTAAGGCAGCAACTGTGACGTTCACTAGTAGAACTGACACACAAAACAAAACAACGACTACACCACACACTAACTACACAAGACAACACACTAACTTGAGACTCCAAACACGATAAACGTCACTAATCTCTCATGTATCAAAACTGTCTCTCTCTCTTTCGCTCACTCCTAAAGCTTCCCTCTCTTTCCAAACAACCAGATGCCACGTTGCCATATCATTTTTTTGATTGGTCGACATGGTACATTTTTCCACCAATAGGGAAGGAGTGTTTTTTTCTTTTTTCACCAATGACTTGTTTTTCACTCACAAGCAAAGCGTGTTTGCTAGCGCTCTCCTTAGAAAACTCAGTTTTTACCGAACCCTGCAGATAACACAGATTCATTTATCAAGAGCACGTTTCTATTAGGGGTGCAACGATATTCGTATCGATATTGAACCGTTCGATACAGTGCTTTCGGTTCGGTACGCATATGTATCGAACAATACAACATTTGTAATTTATTTTATCAACTTTCCTTCTGACGATGCTGTCTGTGTTGAGCGCTCAGTGAATCTGCGTTCGACTACTCCGCCTAGGCTGCACTGTCGAGCGCAGATCCACTGAGCGCTCAACACAGACAGCATCGTCAGAAGGAAGAGCGCAGGGCACCTCCCCCACCCTCATTCAGATCTGGCGTTTGGAATTATTTTGGTTTTCATGTGACGTATGACCCTGAAGGTAAGCGAGTCATGGACTAAAGTAAAACAGTATGTTGGATGTGCCATGCAATGCTCAATTACATGGGTGGGAACTAGTGTGTTAGCGCAGTTAGCTCGTTAACGTGTTGGCCGTCTAGCCCCATGCACGGGGCGATCGGCGGTAGCTCGTTAACGGAGATTTGCCGTGTTGTGGTGTTAAGGTCATTTCAACGAGATTAACCTGAAAGCACTAGTGGGAACACAACGAATATGACTGCACATTTACGCCGACATCATCCTAGTGCAAAGACAAAAACAACAAGCATGCTACTAACTTTAGCCGAGTCATTTAGACAGCTGTTAGCACATGACTCTCCTTATGCTGCTGAGAATATAGCCCAGAAGAAGCGGATAGTATAGCTTTTATTTTGGAAAGAGACATTTCTCTGTAATAAACTCTTTTCCAAAGATGAGTGATTCCTCAATCAGATACAGGGCTCGCAATATCGCTAGCCCGACGTCCTGGAGCTAGCGATTTTTTTCAGTCGGGCTACCAAAATCTATCTCTGCCCTGCCCGTCGGGCTATTGTAGGAAGGAAAAATATATGTCAATGCTTTTGCATTCTTTCAGAAATGTAGCTGGGTAATTATGTCATTGGCATCGGTGAGCCACTGTCAATATGTGACATATTGAAATCGCATTTGAATTTGCGCTTGTTTTTTTGCTTTCCCTTTGCAATCGTGCGAACTGTGTATAGAGAGCGACAGCACTGATCTGTGAGTGATGATAATTTGCGCACCAATTCCTCTGACATCGTCTTAT
Source organism: Simochromis diagramma (assembly GCF_900408965.1). Classification (NCBI taxonomy): domain Eukaryota; kingdom Metazoa; phylum Chordata; class Actinopteri; order Cichliformes; family Cichlidae; genus Simochromis; species Simochromis diagramma. Next base: position 1,160,706 of record NW_024387477.1, read on the forward strand.
TAATCGTTAGCTTACTATGCAAACATGACAAGTGAAATCTCCCGCAGCAAGCTTAAACATGTGAGAGGTTGATCGCGCAGAGAATCGCTGAGCTTATGTGAGTGCGACTACGATGACCTGGATGACTGAGAACCTTCACAGACAGATATATATTTTAGTTCTGCTGAGCCAAATAAAGACAGGTCAGGGTGAAGAAGTGACAGCCAAAGAAAAGCTTACCACAAAACGGAGAAGTTATGACAAATCAGACTATAAGGCAAAAAGAAAGTGCAGCTTTATGGTTTCATGGACAAAATAATTTCTGTGGCTGCAATATGATGAGCTAAATAACCAGGGCTGCACATAAGTGGTCCGCAGGTGCGCATTCGCTGTCAAAATAAAAAAAACACGCACAAGGGTTAGGGTTAAATTTAAAAACTGTACTTTTGAGTTAAAATATATATTTATAATTTTAATAAATGACAAATTAAAAAGGCATGAACATTTTTTTTGTATCGAAAAAATATCGAACCGTGACACCAAAGTATCGAACCGAACCGAACCGTGAATTTTGTGTATCGTTGCACCCCTAGTTTCTATAGTGGTTAACAGATAACCACAGCTTCCTTTTTTCCCCATTAATTAGCCACATCCGCTATAGCTGACAGTGTCACACTGCACACTACAGACCATTACACGCCCTCATTTGATCTTTGTGGCTCTCACATCTCACCACAGCCACGAACTGCTTTCATCTCATTCTTGTCATTCCCACATTCAGCCTACTAGCACAGTGTTTCACTGATGTTTGCATTCGCACGTCCTCAGTACGAACGAGTCTTATAACACGTGTTTTCCCAGTGATTTATAAACCCAGCTGCCCGCTGAAACGTCAGCGTTGTAGAAGCGTTATTGTGGACACAGCAGAACTGGAAACAGCCTTACACACAGACACTTAATGACTGTGTACAGGTAAGCGTAATATAATTACTGTGTGTAGTACATATGTATCCCCACAGGCTATTTCCCAGCACCATGGGGCCCATGAACTACACCTTTACTGTGGCAGCCATTTTGGCCAGTGGCGTCCAGGAAGGAGGAAGCACTGAATTTGACAAAGCTGCAGTTTAGTCTCTCTGTGGTGTCAAATGTAGAGTGTGCGTTCATGCTTGCAGGCTGTTCAGTGAAGACCACATTAGCTTTACTCACTTTGGTTCCAATCTTCAGCGACTCCTTAATAATTTTCTTCCTCCGCTTGTTGGCGCCTGGTTTTACCAGGATGTCCTCCACACCTGGGCACAGGTCAAAGGAAAAAGTTAGTGTTTCTGTTCCTTGTACACAACTGACAAACAGGTGAATCATCAGCATTTAGCAATCATTTCCCAAGTGCTGGTAAACAGAGCAAGGAATTTTTAATATATCCCTTTATGCTGGATGGCTACATTATTTTTTCCCCTAAAACCAAAAACTACCAGGATGAAAATGATGATGCAGTTGTGCATCCTTTATGCTGGCTAACAGCCTGCAGTCGTCTCATGCACGTCTCTGGAGCAACCCCAGCCTGTCCTTCTCTGGCAAACCTCTCCAGATCCTCCAGATTTAACTGCCTTCTAGCGAGGACCCCGGTCTTTGGTTCACCCGACAGATTTTACAGTCAGGACGTTGTGCAGGCCAGTCAGCAACGCTCACTTTGAACTTCTGGAGGTCGTTCTTCACCAGGACGTGTGTTTAGGTCGTTGTCATGTGGGACGACACACTGCTTAAAGTTGTGTTTCAAAATCTTCACACATCCTTCATGGTTTCTTCCACCTTGATGAGATTCCCAGTTCCAGACACACTGAAGTGTCCCCACAGCATAATAGTCCCACCACCGTGCTTCCCTGTGGTCTCTCTCTTCCTGCGTTCTCCAAACATCAGCAGCGTTTCTTAGTTTAGTCTCATCTGACCAAAGGACAGCTTGAGTGTGCAGAATCTTTCTCCAGGTTGCTCTCAGTGTACCTGACACATTTGTGTGATTGCAGTAATACTAACAGGGTTCAGGGGAGGAACGAAGAACACTGGTCAGTATCCGGGTTCTTACCCAGAGTGAAGCCTCTGTAGAGCTGCAGGTATGCAGTGAAGAGTCGAGCCAGACAGCTGAGCAGTTTGCCGCTGGTTTCCCCTCCATACAGCTCATAGCAGCAGTGCACCAAACCGTAAGCCGAGGAGCCATAATGAGCTTTGTCCAGAACCCCAACTAACAGCTCCCCCTGACGAATCACCACCTAAACACAAAGACGTACGAAAGAAGAGGAAAAAGCAAGCGTCAACGCCCCGAACCAAAGCAGAAATACAAGATCCCTGGTCTCCTTTAGTAACTGAGTAATTCGAGTACTTTTGGCTCGAAGAGTGTACATACCTGAGAGTCACACATGCTCTCGGGTTGGTACCCTGGAGTAGCTCGTGGTGGGACCTGGATCCACGCCTTACTAGGAATCTTTGATTTGCCAGCCAGGTTGAGAGGCACAGCTTTCTCTGGGATCACATTCAGCAGGAGGGTCGACACCACCTATGAGGAGCACCGAAATCATCACACAAGAGATGTTGAAGCCATGAATTCCTTATTTTTACTATTAGAGTTCAAGACGATGGATAATTAACACGCTGACCTTTGACTAAACTCTTTCATTCAGCTTCCAGCATCACACTGAAAAGCTTCTATTAAAACCAAAACTCAAATGTACGTTCGCTCACCTGTTTTCCCGTCCATAGCTGCTGTGGTTTGAGTATCGCTGGAGGAAGTAACTTCACCCTGCCCGGTTTGTCAGTCAGCCCTCTGTACACCAGCTCAATGTACTGGTCTTTGGTGAAGAAGCAGCCTCGTATTGTCATCCTTGTTCCTGACACCATGTGGTCCTGGATCAGGCCTGCTAAAGGTTTACCATCCTGAGGAGAGAAGAATGAGAAGGTACAACCTGCAGTTCATGAGAGGAAGGAGGCCCTTACTCCAGATTCACAGTGGAGTACTTTGATGCACGCGATGGAGCGTTGTCCTGCATAAAAACCAGAATCAGGTTTGGGAGTTGAGTTTTAGTCTTTAACCCCAAAAGGTCCAACTAGCTCATCTTTAGTAACGCCAGTCCAGACCAGAACCCCGCCTGCACCTCGCCGGTTAATTTGTCTTTTTAACGTCAACACAATTCTTGTGATCGTGTTGACTAGGGTTGGGTTTCTGTGATCACACACCAATATCTTATTTCAACAATGCTGCATCCCTCTGAAAGACTTTTTTTGCCTTTTTAAAGTCTATTAAGTTTATTGTGTTGGCCCAAAAGAAGCTGCCTAATAATTATGCACACCTAAATAAAGACTTTTGATCTCTTAAGGCCACAACTTCCCTTACTCCACAAATACAGGTCACCTGATGTACTTAGATCCAAAAGTCATTCAAGGTTACGCAACTTGATCATTAAAAATTAAATCAGTCCGTCTTTGAGTAAAAGTGAAGGTTATTGCTAAGCTCATGGATATGGAAGTCTGTTTCTGCCACTAAAAAAAACCCCAAAAGAAAACAAATTCATCTTTCTCAAAAAAGTAAATCGAAATTTTGACTTATTAACTCAAAATTATGAGAAAAGTAACTCGAAATTTAGAGTTAGCGCTGCCAATCAGTAACCTACGTGAATGACGTCATTTCCTTGTTACCCGGAAGCTGAAGCCCTCGGCTACAAATGCTATGCTAAGCTAGCAGTACTGCAGCCAGTCATGAATGCACACATTTCTGAGTATTTTCAGCGTGGCTTCACAAATGATGAAATTCTTGTGTTATTAGCTGAATCACACTGCGTTACTATCAGCAAACGTACTCTCAAAAGCGCCGATTTGTTGCGATCCGGTTTTGAGTGCACGTTAGTCTGCGCCATATCCTTCCGGGTAACAAGAAAATGACCTCATTCAGGTAGATTACTGATGGGCAGAGCTAACGCCAAGTTTCAAGAAAACAACTCAAAATTTCGAGAAAGATAATAAGTCAAAATTTTGAGAAAATAAGTCAAAATTTCAAGTTATGGATACTTTTTTTAAATTTTTGTGGCAGAAACGGGCTTCCATACATGAGTCATTAAAACCAGAGGCTCTATTTCCATAAGCAGGAGTCTCCCCCTGCTGGCCATTAGAAATAATAGAAGTTTAGAGGGTTTTTATTCGTGGTCGTCTTACATGTATGATCCAGTCTGTTTATAACATTTTGCAGCTATAATCCCTGAGACTGTCGGGCTGCAGTGTTAATCCTGTGTACTCTCTGCATACACACACATACCTTGGGGACGAGGTACTGCTGGTCAGTGCTGACTAACGTGTAGGCCTCGGCTCGGCCCAGCTCACTTTGAGGGAAGTGAGCGTTCATTTCATCCCCATCAAAGTCAGCATTGTAAGCTTTACAGTTGGCATAATGGAGCCTCAGCACCTGGAAGATCGAGTTGAGATCAAGTACAGATCAAAGTAATCCACAAAGCACAGCGGCTGAGGAGCTCGGAGCTACCTTCTCTCCTGGTAAGATGCGTGCACAGTGGGCTTGGATGGAGGGTCTGTGCAGAGTCGGCTGTCTGTTGAGCAACAAAACATCTCCGTTCTTTATGTGTCGATTCACCTGAGCAGACGAAACGCAGCTAGTGAGCGCTCACGCAGGGCGTTAAATCTGTGACTGACTGCTGTTTCAATCCACGTAGCTGACTTACGATCTTCATGGGCATCTTGCGTGGACCTGGAGAGGGTGTCAGCAGCTCCTTGGCCACCGCCTCCCTCTGTGCGAGGCAGGTAGGGGAGAGGATGGTTTTCCTGCCGTCCTCGTTTATCACCATGGAGGCACCGGGGTGGACGTTGGGCCCGTTGAGAACGGCCTGCCGGAGCTCCTTCACATTCCAGGGAGTGACTGGCTGAGGGTAGGTCAGCTTGGTGGCGAAAACCTGCACGGATACACAAAACAGCCAGAAAACTTTGAGCTCCAGTCCTGATACCATTTTGATCTCGTCTTCTTTAACAAAGGTAGGGATGTACCATAGGTATTCCTATCTCGTTGGTGCCTATGTACATGTCTGGGCAGATGACAGATCTTGCGGCGTAGTCCACACGTTTGCCCATCATGTGTTTCCGAAATAATCCGTCTTTCTTCTCAAGGATCTGTAACGTAATGTGAGAAACTGTAAGGTTTACTTGCCTAAACCCTGGTCAGCTGTGCTCGTGCTGGTGTGCAGCGAGGTACCTGTCTGATCCCAGGGTATTTCTCTGTCATCAGTTTGTCCATGTCGCTGTCAAAGACGATGTTGACGTGGCTCTGCAGGCGGACCCACACGTTGTACAGTTTATCTGTTAGAGTCGCTCCCAGGATCCCGGACAGAAACGACTGGTCCGTCTGCTCGACAGCCTGAAAAGAACCACATCCACTCTGCCATCACAATCTGGATGGAAGAAACGCTTCAGCTGCTCAGCTTCTTACACTCTTCATGTTTCATCGTCTCCGACTCACCTCTGTCTCCGGGACAATTTTCTCGCCAGCTATGAGGGCCAGGAGTTTTCTTATGATGTCACAGTCCTTCATGACAGCCTGCATGTTCACTGTCTGACCGTTAGTAAACATCTGGTCACCCAGGCGATTGATTGGACGATACCTGACAGGGGGGAGATGAGGAGTGTAGTGTTTGAATAAAAATAAGCTGCTCGTACAGCAGTAACAGATTACAGGTCGGAGTGGTAGGTGTTTCAGTGTAAAACAAACAGGTGCTACTGTGCCAGCTGTGTAATGTTGTACCTGCATGGCGGGACCACAAGCAGCTCCAGGAAGAAGAGGTCAGGGTAGAAACTGCTTCCCCCTTCTTTGGACCACATGCACTCCTCCAGCCCAGAGAACAGACACTTGAGAAAGAAACCTGAAGAAATAACACAAGTAGTGCTTTGAATTCTGCTCACACACACACACACACACACACACACACACACACACACACACACACACACACACACACACACACAAGCATCATATTTTAATACACAACAACCTTCCAGCACAATGAAGTTTGACAGAGCTGAAAGGCAGCTGAAGTTCTCTCTTGTCTTAATGGGACGCTTTGGCCAATCACAGGTTTTTTCCTACTAGATCACAGGTTAAGCAGTACACGCTGATCTGGGAGAAAAGACTTTAAATCTCACATGCAGCTGAAAGTCAGGGTTGACTTTTAATCCACAAGAGACATGTGGGTGAATGTGTCTGCGTGTGTCTGGAGGGAGGGGCTTAGAAGAGCCTTAAACATGTGACCTGGAGCCTTTATTTCTGGCCTACCTTCCTTTTCCCACACTTTGTTGACGTGCTCTCGAGCAGTGCTGGCAGTCATGTAGACTCTCTTTCCACGCAGCAGATCTTCTGCAGGAGACATTGTTATGGATCAGAGTTAGAGGAGGTGCGTGCAGCCACCACTAAAACAGACGTATATCAAGTCCACCACAAATCACAATTAACCAGATGTTTGTTCAGCAGTGAAACTGCATGACAGAAAAGGCAAGTTACGCAGCAGCCGTCGAGCTAACAGTCAGTTTGATTTTGTGCCACGTGTGCGGACTGTGCTGTGTTTTGTCTGTTTATCTGCATTTCCTGAAAACACCGCTCACCTTCAGTTTTGTCACTGGTTTGAGCTCCTGATGGCATCGTGACAATCAGCTTACTGTTGTGTTCGTGACGCACTGTAGACCTGCCACAACTACACAAACACACACAGAGTGCATGACTACATCACAATAAGGGAGAATATATTGTTTATATGTAAGTATAAACCTCTCCATTATCATGTATTACATTACAGCGAGGGATGATTAAACTTTGACTTGAAGACGACTTTAGAGCAACACTTTTCAACACTGACATCCAGTAAAGACACTATTTGCTGAAATCATAAACAGGATGAATATCAGTGACAGATGTGTGCATTCCATCGAGTTACCCGCAGTGAGGACACTTCCTGGTTTTCATATGGATCTTCCAGAAGTCGTTAATCAAACTGCCTTTCTTCTCAACCAAGTGCTTAATCTGAAACACACACACACACATGCCAAATAAACAGAAAAACTGCACAGCTGACACAAATGCACATCGCAATCTGATTTACGTGCGGTTTTATTTTATTCACAAAACATCTCCATGCATTCCTTCATGAGTCTGTAAGTGTGTACTCACAGGTTTGGTGTTCTCTGAAGTCGCTGCGTTCATTCCAACTGTGGCGTCTGTAAACACCTGCAGCACCTGCACGACCTCATCGACAGTCGCTTTGACATTCTCCTCCATGTACTAACACAAACACACACACAGAGTCAAATGAATCAAACATAAAGAGACTAACACTGACCTGTGATAATTACAAAGCACAGAGAAGCAGAAGTGAAAAAACAAAACAGTGAAAGACCCCATCGTAGGAGAAGCTGCTGCAAGAGTCCAAACTCGGTTAATTTCTTTTTAAATCCCTTGTAAAACTAACCACACCTGTCAAAACTAGTTTGCTCCGTTTACTACACCTGGCCCTGTGTCGGTGCACTTCATGCCATCGTGAGTGCAGAACCCACCTGGCCGAGAACTTGTTCGATCTGGTAGACCTCCTGCATGGCTCCGTGGTCCAATAACTTGAGCTGGTTCAGCAGCAGGTGCATGGCTGCTCGAGGACATGTTAGCATGTGACACGCCAGGCACGAGCCACGGATCAGCAGGTAGAGTTTCTGAAGAGAGAGGTCAGCGCAGACATTAAGGTGAGGAAGGAAAAGCAGATGCTTAACACTGCTACTCTTTGTAAGCGTGTATGTGTGCATGTGAAACGCTTACATCAAAGAACAATGGATTATACACAGGTAGAGGTAACTCTATGTGTCCAAGGTGGCCTGGGCAGTTGTTGAAATCCTGACAGCAGGTTGAACACACCTGGGTAAAAGCAGCAACACACAACCATGAACACATGAAAACAACTCATTCAACTGATCATTATTTATTCCAAAATCTACAGATTCCAGAACATTATGAGCCCTTTTTGGTGGATTACTTCCTGGAACTTTAGCTGTACAGGCATAAAACCTAAATGGGAAATAAGATGGTACGGACTAATCTGTGACAAATGCGTCATCATGTCTGAAGATCTTAGAGATGTACCTCTTTGATGTCTGCTGGTCCCAGAGCCAGATCATACAAGCCGTTTGGGGCCACATTCCCAACACCATCCAGGAACCTGAAGTTAGTGATGGCTTTCACACTCAACTTTCTGCATGAGGGAAATTCGCAAGATACATAGATTATTAGAAATGCACCAGTTTGTAAACCAAACCTCAGCTTTCACACAACAGCTTGTTGGAAATTAAGAGGACATTAGTCATGACAGGGGCACAACAAGGTTTCACTGGCTATTTTTGAATCATGGTACATAAAGAAAGTTCAGATCAGACATTTTTGACGTTATTGTCGATGTATTATGTCTTTACTACAGTTATACTGAATTTCTAGCAGCTCTTGGGTCTGTTCCGAATAGGTGCATATCTGTGTTTACTCGATGACACGTTCTTTATCACAGCATACTGGGAGGCTGGACTGTAAAGTAGCACAACAGTAATAACCTTATAACGGGAGGTCCTTACACGTTTCACAGATGAACACACAATAATAACAACAACACAGCAACCACAAGACATACTATGCACTTTGTGAAAAGCCAGAACTTCTCATCATGCTGTCTCTTGCGTGTTGTTTTGAACTAGCACTTAGCGCGTAGCTAAAAACCGACCAGCTCCCTCACCTTATCTCTTCGGCGGAGTAAATGCTAAACGACATGCCTTCCAAACGCCGCCATGGCACTTCTTTTCCGAACAACATCTTCTTTGGCGGGGAATTATCAGCACTTTTTACCCGTTTACAGAGATTACTTCATGGCGCTCAGTGAGAAGCTATTCCTCCTGTTTCACACGTGGGGCCGTAACACGTAAGTTTCTACGACAGGGGAGACACGAATAGGTATGACTAAACTTTCCACAACACCTGCTGGATGTTTAAAGTTTAAATGACCACACTTAAAGATAAATATTCTTTTTTGTTCTACGTGAAAGGGAAAAGTGCACTATATCCTCCAAAATGTCACTACTTGTTATTTAACTCCCCCCTCCGTCTTAGCACAGATAGTTTTGTCCCTCCCAGAATCCTTCAGTTTGTAGCAATATGGCGGCGCCCGGTAGGCACATAGGGCACTCTGTGCAGAGAAACGGACGATTTCTTCTATATAACCTCGAGCAGCTGTTGGGCCACAGGTAGGACGAGTTGATAAATGGTTATTTTAAATACGGGCGTTATTCATTCGTCTCCTATGTTGTGTTTTTTATTTGTTGCGACAAGAGTGCGACAGCTGCAACAGCTAGCGCCGTCTGACAGGAGGTCATGTCTTCACGTCGTTTACATCAGAGAGCTGCTAGACGTGTGAAGCCCCAACTAACTAGCACGGATTCTTAAATGTCTACATTAGTGAGGAAAATAGTAACTAAAACGTTAAAAAGCGTCACACCTGCATTTTCCACAACCATTAACTGCCTTTTGTAATCCTCGGCACATAAGAATATATCTGACACAAGGAGCTAGAGGTGCTGAATAAGCTGCTGAGAAGTTAGCTATGACGTGTGAATGTAACAGCTGAAATGTCCGAGTTTGCTTGGAGGACTCTCTGCAAACAAGCAGGTCACAGATGAACGGTCGCAACGGTGGCAGAGCCTTACTGATGTGCTGTCTGGCCAATACTCTTAGACGATGCCAGATGTACAGAATGTGACCGCCGTGAAAGCTTTTTTTTCTCTCCTTTTTCACAAAAGTCGGCTGACGTTAGACAGGAAGTGTGGGAATGAGAGCGAGGCAGGTGTAACAGTGAAGATGTAAGGTGCAGAGGTAGTGATGGGCAAATTTAAATTCACCCAGAATAATGGACGACAAGTGTCAGGGAGATTTGTGACAGAAGTGCAGTGGTTCCCAAACTGTTTTTTGCTAGGCCCCCTTCATTTTTTTTTTTTTTTTTTAATTCATAACCCCCCCCCCCCCCCACACACACACACAGACACACAGACTCACACTTTGGGAACCTCTGGTATAGTGTGACCCGCTGTAATGGACGGTTTGGATGGTAGCACTAAGAACAGACAGGAGGCAGAGCTGGAGGTGGCAGAATTGAATTTTATTGTTGAGTGACCACAAGGAGAAGTATTAGGAATGAATCATGAGTATTATTATACAAGTATATGAGTTAGAGCGACAGCTCAGGTCGAGCGGTTTGGAGATAAATTAGGGAGACAAGGTTGAGATGGTTTGGACATGTGCAGAGGAGGGATAGTGGATAGACTGGCCAAAGGATGTTGATGATGGAGCTGCCAGGGAGGAGGAAAAGATGGAGTCCACAGACAAATGCAGAGGGTTGGTGTGACAGAAAAGGATACTAGAGATGGAGTGAGATGGTGGATTATTTGCCTCTAAAGGAAACAGCCAGAAGAAGAAGAATGCTTGAAAAAACACCCAAATTCACACATTTTGTCCAGGGAACCAGCTGTGACACAAAGACTGTAGTATTTACCATATATACAGCAGGTGGTGGCTCCATGTTAAGTGTCTAACTAGTAAGGACACTCCTACTGATATTCTGGGTCAGTACTGATCTAGCTTTACCAAATAACTATTAACCAGTAACAATTTATGTAATTGTTATTTCTTTTGTACTGATCATTTTTTGAACATTTAGCCAGCACAAAAATGATGTGACACAACAGACTTGAGCAAAGCAACCCAAACACTTAACAGTTTAATTCTAGGGAGATTTGTTGTGTTGACGTTAGTGGAAAATAAACCAGACCGCTGTTAAGTGAAACATATTTTGGTGTCGATAGAGGAGCGCTTAATTTCAGCCGACAGACCTGTGAGGATACATCATCCAGTTAAAGCAGGTGTAGCGCTGGTCGTGTTTTTAGATTGAAGTGTAACAAGGATGGAGAAAATCATTCTGGCTAAACTGACAAAAATGATCTTTCAGGGGCTTCGGTTGGACCTCAGCTCTACGACAGCAAGCTGCAGAAGCCAATAAAGGTAAATGATATAAATTCAGTGTTTGTTAGTCAGTGGGTTAAATTTAAGAAGCGTTTGGATTTCATCAATGAGTTTAGTTGAGCAGGAAAATATTGAAGTGAAAGGAGCATTTATTACATCAAAGCTTTCATTTTTAATCTTCACGTCTCGTCAATTGTGTCGCAGAATCGACAGAGTCCGTTGTCATCCCTAGGAAGAAAACATGGTATGAGCTGATCTGACTGTGAAGTGGGGTATTACAGCCTCTCATGCTCTTTTGTTTAAAGCGTTCTTTAAATGAGGCATTAAACTCATGTTTTTCTTTATCAAACAGGAGCAGAGAGGCAGTGCTGGAGGCCCTGGCTTCAACTGTCAGCAGGGTGAGAGCACCTTCACATTTTTCACTGTATTCATGAAGCTGGATTTTTAGCTTGGACTGACCGCCTTTTCTTTGCCCCTGCAGGATCCCACAGCATATCCCTACCAATTCCAGGATGATCCTTACCTCTCTCCCAGGACTTCTACTGAGTTTGTATGTTAAAACATGTCTTTATGCTTGTATGTACATTTAGGGACACTGTTAGTTACATCAGACAGTTTCTCTTTTTATTTAATTCATTTCAAAAGTCTTAGATCAGGTAATGCAGACAACTTTGTTTTTTGCCTGTATTGCTCATTACTCTGTGAGCAACCTAATAAACCAGCTTTATTGTATCTCTGCAGAAGCTGTTCTCTCTCTCTCAGGAGTCCGGCAGATCTGCAGCCAAATACATCGTCAACAACAACCCCAAACTCTTCACCAAAGACTTTGCAGAACCTCATATACCCGTAAGAAATGCACAGCAGTGTGTGGTATGTAGTGTAGTGCTGCTCTCATATTGTGCGGTTCCTTTTCACTAAGCAATTGGTTGTCGTGTCTGTCTGTGTGTGTATGTAGTGTCTGATGCCAGAGACTGTATCCCTGCGTCTTGAGGAGGTGAGTGAGGAAGCACTGAAGGAAAGGATCACCCTGAGGAAAGTTACAGCTGCTGTTGACATGTATGATCAGTTACTGCAAGCTGGTGAGAACACACGCGCACACACACGCATGCGCACACACGCACGCATGCACACACACATGCACGCACAGCATGAATATCGTAAAGCTGTACTCCAAATACTTATTTACTCTGCTATTGTGTGCATCAGTAGTATAGGTGTTGTCTGCAGAAGTTCTTTGCATTTTGCAGAATGTTACTTTGGAGCTCAAAGCTTCACATTTAAAAATGGTTTTTTGCAATTTTTTTTCAGGCACTACTGTCTCCATGGAAACAACCCATAGCCTGCTGGACCTTATCTGTCTCTACAGCGACAGGGACCCCGTCCAGGATGGGGAGCCACAGACAGACGACGCAGTGAGTTCCCGCCTGACGTAACATTAAAGTAGCTGCTCCAGTGAAAAGGACGTTAGCACTGCAGGATACTTCTCTGTTTTTTTCTCCGCAGGAATTTGGAGAGGAGCTGAAGAAAAGGAAAGCACGGGTCCGCCGAGCTTCAGACTTCCTGAAGTTCACCTGGAAAGAAAACAACAATGCGGAGAGAATCTTTAACCTGCTGCCAGAGCGGGATACACGCTGTTACTGTGCTCTCATCAGAGGCATGGTCAAGGTAGGCGTGCATCAGAGTCACAGGCTAAATGCAGGCCTGCAGCATTGCAACAGCAGTGAAAGGGTCATTTTAGTGTATCCTAATATTTGTGTGTGTGTGTGTGTGTGTCCCCACAGCATGGAGCCTATGCAAAGGCATTCAGCATGTACACAGATATGCTTAACAACAGGCTGACAGGTGAGCTGCTTTGGTTAATATCACTGCTTTGGTTAAATACTGTATAGAGGTCATGTCATTGCTTCTAGCAATCATGTGGCCTTTCGTGTAGTTATTCTTCTCATCATTTAAATGAGTCTTGAACTTAAATTGAATGAATTTTGTGTCTTCTTACGGTGATAAGGAAATATGTTGTTTCATCGAAGATGGAAAAACTGGAGGACTCTTATAGCCCGACTCACAGTTTAACTGTGGGTGTAATGGGGTGGCCAAGTACTTTTGGCCATATACTATGTATTTTTGTATATATTTTACATTATATATGTAATCTGTTAACTAATAACCCAATCGTTTGCCTTCAGCTGATGTCCACATCTTCAATGCTCTGATCTCAGCAGCTCCAGATGTCCGAGACAAATTTAATGAGCGATGGGACCTCGTTGCTGTAAGACCCTTCACACTGATTTATTGATCGCTGCTGCACAATGCTTTTGTATTTAAAAAAAAAAAAAAAAAAAAAAAGGCAAACAAACACAAGTAATTTGTCCTGTGGTAAAGAGGTTTTGTATTTACTGCCATCTTTGCACTGGTAGTTTGGTCGTTTCCAACCTTTTAAAGCTAAAGGTCATCAGTGTTCCTGCTCTCTTCTCCATTGGACCCTTTCTGGTCTCCTAGTTAATCAAATCAAATCAAATAGTTAATATTCACAATGGCGTCTCCTTGTCTGCAGGAGCTGTTGAACCAGATGAATCAGCAGAAAGTTCGTCCTAACCTGTTGACCTTCAACAGCGTCCTCAAAGCTCTGAGACGCTGCGGCTTCTTGGCCAAAACACAAGCTCTGCACACTCTGAATGAGATGAAGGCGCTGGGGATAGGTAACACTGCCATTCGTGTTTTATTACCTGGTGTTTTACAGGCAAGTCTTATTTTTTTCTCTGTGCGTGTGTGTGTGTGTGTGTGCAGCTCCCAGCCTGGCCTCCTACGACCACATCCTGGCAGTCTTTTACAAATCAGGTAGCCCTGCAGTTGCTCTCATACGTGACCCTCACAGGCATCTGCGCTGTTTGTCGGCTGCGTGCTTTTAAATGTGCATTCACCCCATGTGTTTCCTCTCCAGCCTCTTCTGCACAGAACAACACTGACCTTCTTCAGGAGGTGATAGCTGAGCTGGAGGGACGCATCTTCACCTGCCAGGACCCTGACGATGGTATATCACGGCGCACGACAGATTTAGCAAATGTTTCCTTTTGTTCGGGTAGAACAAACGTGCGGACATGTGGATGGTAAAACTGATGCTGTGTTCTCTCTCTGTCTCTCCAGTTCTGTTCTTCTCCAGCGCAATGAGAATAGTGAGTCCTGCTTTACAGTCTCATAGCAGCGTTTGATTCTTAGCTCCCAGATCAGTGGTGACACAATTATCAGTCATACATTATAATTAAAGGAGGCTATGCCCTGCTTATACAGCGTGACCTGTTTCCGCGTGCATGCTTTTTGTCCTTGCAGTGTTTGGACAGTAAAGATCTGGAGCTGGGATATAAAATCCAGAGTTTGGTAGATGTCGGGGAGAACTGGAGGCTGCTGGGAGACTCCTTCCAGCAGAGCATTTACTAGTAAGTAGGAACCCTCTGCTAACTTCCAACGATGTGGTCGTGTAATGCAGTATAATCACTCTGAATCTGTATCTGATCCAGTTATAAGCAGTAAACGTGGGTAGGTAAACAACCATTCTCCCTCCTCTGCAGTGGTCGCTTCTTCAACCTGCTGTGCATGATGGAGCACATTGATGTGGTGCTGAAATGGTACAAGCAGATCATTCCCTCGGTCAGTGCATATCTGCTTCTCTCGGTCTGCTCCATGTGCTTATATTATATGCATATGTAAATGATATTTAAATATATGCATATAATGTCTCAGTTATAATCTGTCATCTTTCCAGGTCACAAGTGCGCTAAGTTGAGGAAAAAAAGGGGAAAAACCTGATTTGTTTTGGAAGATTCTTTGGCTGTCTCTGTCTTATAAAGGAAAAAATAAAGAAATAATAGGTTTCACCTTCAGTCTTGCTTTAACTACCTTTCCTTATATCCTGCGTTTGTAGCTCTACTACCCCAACCCTCAGGGAATGAGGGACCTGCTGCAGGCCCTGGACACGGACAGCCGTCTGGACTTGCTGCCTTCTATATGGAAAGGTGAGTTCCAAGATGCATTGTTCAGTGCATATCTTGATAAAGAGTAGACAATGCATTGATTGTTTAAAAAGCCCCTTCCTCTGCATGTCAGGATCTGTCACATTGACCTGTTTTTTCAGACATCAAGACTCTCGGGCACGATAACAAACCCGATCTGGTGGAGGAGCTGCTCGGCCTCATGGCCAGAGAGAAACACAGTTCTGAGGTCAGTCTGACGACATTTGTGTTATCAGTTTTCGCCACCTGGACAGTGATGTTGAGCGAGTTAGTAATGCCGACCTGAGTGTGTTTCTATGAGCTCGCCTGCCTTTTGCCTGCAGGTTCAGGAGTCCTTTGCAGCATGTGCTCTGGATGTAAAGAGTGTATTTGATTTGAGGCCCAGTATAGAGTGGAGCGCCGCCTCCCTCTCACACATCACCACACTGCTGCTGCGAGCTAACAAGACCCGACAGGCCTGGTGAGAGCGACAGCCGCACATGTCAGGAGGAGAACTTTTACTGTATTCTGACTTGGCTGCAATCTAATGTCACCTTTTCTCTGCAGGGAGATGCTGCAGCTCTTCAAGTCCAGGAACAGAGTTCCTTCGTAAGTCTCACTTCAGACTAGACTCATAATGAGTGATGACAATGACAAAGCCCACACTCCTTCATCATGTCACACATGAACAACAATTGCTATTTTTTTATGCAGAAAACTTCACCTGTGTAACTTTATTTAGGACATTTTAAAACTGATATTAAAGAGTTTGAAAAGAAGACAAAAGAAATCCACTTTCTTCTTTTCAAGCTCTCAAAGCTACTGTGAGCTTGATGATCCAGAACCTGCACAGACGAACCCTTGTGTTGGCTGAGTTGCCTCTGACTCTGTTTCCTGCTGTGTTACTCTACAGCGAGGGGCTCTTGAACAACTTCCTGTCAGTGTGCCACAGTGACGGTGACTCCCAGAAAGCAGTGCAGTTGGTGCAGCTGTCTGCAGCCTTCTGCCTGCCAACAACATGGAGGCTAGCAAAGAGAGCACTGGCTGAGTTTGATCTGACTGAAGAGCAAAGGTAAGCAGGATACATGAGAGAGATATCTGGATAGATATATAGTTTTGTTATTTAATTACAAAAAAACCTCAAGATTGGATATTTGGTTAAATTGCCCTTATCAAGTTACACTGTTACCAGATTTTATGGGTTGATATCAGTAAACCTGGCATAATTCTGGCTGAGGTCTGGATTTTGACTAATTCAAATGTTCTACATCATCCCTCCACCTGTGGTTGGGGTCACTGCCCTGCTGAAACATTCAGTTATGTTCAGCATCCAAGGTGGCTGGAGGTTATACTCAAAACTTCTAAGGAAGTCTGTTTCCTTTGCTGAAATGTATCAGTTCCACTGACCATAAAACAGCCCCAGAGTGATGCATCCATCACGTTGTCTCATCTGTCCAAACATGCATGTGGTTAATCGTGGCTAGAAAATTCAAGCACCGTAAACCCTTACCACTGGGGGCAGTATTATGAGTTTAAACTTGCAAAAGATTATTACAAAAAGTGCTTTTATTGAATGGATAGATGGATGGATTTTGAGCTGTTGTTTTCCACTTGGTGAATGATTTCTTCAGACATCAGAAATGACATCATAGCTCTCAATCCCAATGGTCGGGCATTGCACAGCTACAAGCATTTCACCCCCATGTCATACTGTGTGCGTGTGTGAGTGTGTGTGTGTGTGACAAATAAAATTTGAATTTGAATTTGAATCCCATTTAATCTGCTAAAGCTTACACACTGTATCTCGTCTGTCTGACCCTTCCAGAGCTATTTTATCTGAGCTGGAGACTGCAGGAGAGCCGTCTGACTGACTGAGACAACACCGAGTGACCCAGCGTAGACTCGCATCTTCTAAATGCATACAGAGTCTGTACTTTCCTGGATTATCTCTGGATGTAAAATAAATACAATGTGACCCTGTCCTTGTTTTTTATTGTTTGGTCACTAGGTGGTGCTGTTTTACCTGATTGTTTTCAGCTCTGCCTTTTATGAAAAATAGTTTCATGCTCGCTCAAAACCATTTTAATAGTAGAAGAAGAGCATCTGAAACGTATAAGTGCTTCTTCTGATTCTACAAAATGAATAAATAATAATAATGATAATAATAATAATAATAATGATAATAATAATAATAATAATAACAACAGCACTAGATTTACTGTCCAAGACGGATGGTCTACACAGTTCATGGCAATTAGCTGTGTTGGTGGAGGGGAGGGGGCTGGGGGTGTGTGGATGTATTCAGTGTGTGTGATAACAAAACAACTTCCTGAACTTACTGATAAGCTGCTTCCTTAAATGTCATAATTTGGGATCTGGAATGCTGCTTTGGCCGTTCTTCAGTGTCTCCTCATAGACCTCCTGCATAATTAGAAGAAACTTCCAGATGTTAAAAACAGTGGTGTTCCTGCAGAATCAGGTATGCACACTGAGGCTTTCTGTCCTGCGTGTTTGGACAAGACATGCCGTCTGATGTGCATTTATGTATCATTCCATCTCATTCGAACATTGCTCTGGACCTTTAACACTAAATTTTTGGGGCAAAGATTCATTCAAGCATTCGAAAACAACTTTACTACTTATTAAATTTATTGCAATTGTGTATTTATTTTTAGCTGCAATCAGTACAGAGAAAACCCTTACATCATGTCTGTACCTGTGTGCACGTGGGTGGTGCTGGGAGCAATATAGGTGTGTTCGAGCGTGTGTGTGTTTCAGTCAAAATAGTTTTCACTCCACCAATCATCAGCCGAGCTGGCAGCACGACCAAATAAGGACAAGTGGACTGAAGAAGGAGGAGGGTGGGGGGGGTACTTTAAAATGGGTGTGGTCTTAGGACAGCATCGTTCTCAAGAGGAACAGCCTATTACCACACACAAACACAATCGTTGATGGACCTGATTTAGGACAGACATGAGAAAACACCCTCCCTCACATGCTCTCACTTCACCCTTATTTCTTCTTCTGAGATAAACCTGAACGATCCGGCTGATGACACTCACCTATTTAAGGCTAACTGTGGGTGTAGCTAAGGGACAGAAGTGCCCTGAATGAGCTGCAACGACAGGACACGTGTAAAGTTACAACATCAGAGTTTAATTTGCCTTGATTAAAGGATGAAATGTAACCAAATACTTAATACATTGCAAAAACACAGACACACGCACAAATAGTCCGGAGCAACAGTGGAAGTAGAAGCATTCTTTTCTCCCACTCCTTAACTGACTCAGCATGAGTGTGCGGTACTGCAGCGGGGGTCAGAGGTCAAACCTGTTCACAAACACAGGATGTTTTTGATACCTCAGTCTGGTAATAGCAGGTTGTTGGTGATAAAAATGAAGGGACATGAGAGGAAAACATCATCGGCAGGAGGAGGATAGGGGCATACTGGTTTGACCTCAAAAAAGCATGCAACTGTAGGTACAGGTCTCTGATGGTGAACTCGCCAAAGCGCAAACTTAGTGGAGACCGTGCTGTAGCAATTCCAAAACCATGGAGCGATCTGCCTTTAGAGATTAGACAGGCCTCTTTGCTGCCTGTTTTTTTAAATCACTCCCGAAAGCTCACCTCTGTACTGCCTTTGACACCATGTGAGATGTTGGTTTTAGTTGTAGTTTTATTTTAGTTGTTTTTAGTTCTATGCTATTTAATCTTATTTTTTTATTATATGGCTGTTTTAATTTTTTATGTATTATGTGTTTTATTGATTTACTTTTGCTGTTTTCCTTTATTCTCGTGTTTTTAACTTACTTTCTGTACAGCACTTTGGTCCTGTGCTGGCTATTTTAAAGTGCGTTATAAATAAAACTGGGTTGGATTGCAGTAATTATCATAATTAGTATTATATTTATTTATTCTCATGACTTATTTTTACGATTATTATTTCGATTTCGATTATTCGCGAGTGCTCTTGATGACACTAATGAATAGCTAACTGTGATTAAAAAGCCAATTAGAGAGACAATTAACTGAACATCATTATTAAAAGGGAATAGTAACAATAATAATACAGCGCTGTAATGTAACAAATAAATCACTCCCAGTTCTCACTTTTTTGGAGTATTATATGTTCTGTAACAACATGTTAGAACAGTGGTATCATGATATCCCTGGTCTCTTTCAAAAACACGGGACTATATAAAAGTTTAGGATATGAAGTATAAAATATAGTAAACAGTATAGTCATGAAGTATAGAATACTTCAGCTGACACCCTCTTTCAGTGATGTCGTCCAAAAGGATCGTGCACATACTGCATGGACTTAGACAATACTATGTTGTCTGCGTGCTTTTAATATATTGTCATATTCAAATACATGTAAAGAGGAATGCCCACATGTGCATATCAAACCTGTATGGTACAGTTATGGGAAAATGTTTTAGGTGCCTGACATTTTAACCTTCATGTGTTTGATCAGTCCCTGCTCCATTCATCCAGATACAGACGACACAATGTGTCGCTGGATCATGATACCATCGTTCCTACAGTGTATGCTTTCTCTACTGCAAGCTGCTATGGTGATTCTCATCTTTTGTGTGAGAGCCTGTGCTCTATTTTCCCCTAGGGATCAATAAAGTATTCTGATTCTGATTCTGATAACAGGTGAACAGCATGTATTGGTTTGATTTGGTTTGATTGGTGGTGGTCAGAGGGCCCGGTGGCACCAGTGTCCGGCAGCCTGGCCTCTGTCAGTGCTCCCCAGGGCAGCTGTGGCTACAATGTAGCTTGCCATCACCAGTGTGTGAATGACTGAATGTAGTGTAAAGCGCTTTGGGGTCCTTAAGGACTAGAAAAGCGCTATACAAATGCAGGCCATTTACCATTTTAATCTGGGCCGCATTCCATTTGTGTGAGGGAGTTTTAGGACACACTGACATTGGATAATGTCACTGCACCTGTGAATTTCCTGTCAAACAAAACGTCTTAAGTTACTTTTTGTTGTTTATGATAATATTTAATTTCCAGCTTAGTGTGACATCTCATTTAAGCTCTGTGAACTCATGGCAGTGTAATGTAGCTTAATGGCTTACCACTGTTTACTCTGATTAACGTGCACCACAAAGACACCTGGCCACACAGCTGAGCAATACAATCCTTACGTGGATACACAGCGTGAGCTTCTGTTCGGTGTATCTGAACATGTGTTTAAAACAATCGATCCATCCTGCCAAAACTGCACAATGCTCAGTCAGTCGGTCTGTTCCTGACTCTCTCCCATCTCCTGCTTGTCCACATCTCTTTCTGTTTCCTTGTGTTTTTGTCAGTGTGTCTCACAGGCATTACTGGAGAGCATACAACACTCAATTTGAGTGTGTCTGGCTTACTCACGTCCTTTCAGCGCTATCACATGAGCTGGCTGAGCAGCTTCCAGCTCAAATCCAAGGTTGTTGTGTGGCTCTGTGGTCTATGCTTCAACTACTTTTTCCTTTGTCATTTCAATTAGAATCATGAGCAATGTTTGAAGTTGTATTTGAAACAATTCAATATACATTATTATCTTATTATTGTGTAACATTACAAGGCACCAAAAACAAGGGCACTGTGTAGGGCCACACCTTTTACTCTTGCATGAATTGCAAAAAATCCTTCACTAACAATGGAAATGAAGGTGCCAGTTCAAAATGGGTACTTTTCATTTTTGAAATGAATTCTAACAACAATTAAAGATGCTTTGACACTTTGTGACAACCAATCCCCCCATATGGTTGGTTGTCTCTATTGTTTCAGTAAAAAATGGTGGTAAAAAATAAAGTATAACTTTTAATTTTTTTCAGACCAAGACATCAGTGAGTTTAGACATGAATATCACCTGGTGCTCCTTCCATATAAACCTTTCATTTGAAGTAGTGATAATTTGTGTGAACTTTTCAATGTACAGTCCTGATCAAAAGTTTAAGTGCACTTGAAAAATGGCAAAAAAAAAAAAAAAATCATATATTGCATGTTTGGATCTTAACGAGGTTCCAAGCAGAGCTTCAACATGCAACAAGAAGAAATGGGAGTGAGACAAAACATTTTTTGAGCATGCAGTTTCCTGAAAACAATCAGATCAGAGGAACACGCAGGATGGTCCAAAAGAGTGATGTTATTCTCCTGGAAGAAGTCCTGCGGGCGTTGTGTGCTGTAGTGTTGTCCTGTTGATAAACCCAGTGGTTACCACACAGATGAGGGCCCTCAGTCATGAGGGATGCTCTGTGCAACATCTGGACACAGCCAGCAGCAGTTTGATGCCCCTGCACCTCCTGAAGCTCCATTGTTCAACTGAAGGAAAAAGCACCCCAGACCATTATGGCGCCTCCTCTACTGTGGCACCTAGAAAACATCTCAGGTGGGATCCGCTCGTCATGCCAGTAACAATGGAAACCACCAGGACCATCAAGGTTAATTTTTTTCTCATCAGAGGATCAAACTTTCTTCCATCTTTCAGTGTCCCATGTTTGGTGTTCTCTTGCAAAGTCCAAACAGTTGGTTCTTTGGAGTCCAAGGAAACAAGGCCTTTGAAGCCCTTCAGTCTCAGATGCCGTCTGATGGTTAAGAGGCTGCAGTCGGCACCAGTAACGGCCTTAATCTGGGTCTAAGCTCATCCAGTGTCTTGGCGGACAGCCGATTGGATCCTCCGGCTCAGTACTGGTGATATTTTTTGGGTCTTCCACTTGACCTTTTTTGTTCCATAACACTCAGGATCATTTAAGAAATTCCAAATAACCGTCTTACTGTGTCCGACCTCAGCAGTGCTGTGAGAGTGGACACAGCACTGACAGACCCCGCTCATGCAGTTCAACAACCCGACCATGTTCAAAAAGGGAACATTTTTTTGCCTTTGCCATCAGAACGTCATAACAGCGTGACTACTGATAGAAAATGACAATGAATCCACATTTTTGCACAGATTAGCACATGTGGTCCTAAACTTTTGATCAGCTGTAAAACAGCCCTGTTTCAGTTTAAGCCTTATTTTCAATAAACCGCACGCTCAATAAAAC
This sequence comes from Simochromis diagramma, assembly GCF_900408965.1. NCBI lineage: Eukaryota > Metazoa > Chordata > Actinopteri > Cichliformes > Cichlidae > Simochromis > Simochromis diagramma. Next base: position 1,182,779 of record NW_024387477.1, read on the forward strand.
TATCTCTACTTTTAAGATTAGGCTTCAAACTTTCCTTTTTGCTAAAGCATATAGTTAGGACTGGATCAGGTGACCCTGAATCCTCCCTTAGTTATGCTGCAATAGACGTAGGCTGCCGGGGATTCCCATGATGCACTAGGTTTTTCCTTTCCAGTCACCTTTCTCACTCACTATGTGTTAATAGACCTCTCTGCATTGAATCATATCTGTTATTAACCTCTGTCTCTCTTCCACAGCATGTCTTTAGCCTGTCTTCCTTCTCTCACCCCAACCAATCACAGCAGATGGCCCCGCCCCTCCCTGAGCCTGGTTCTGCTGGAGGTTTCTTCCTGTTAAAAGGGAGTTTTTCCTTCCCACTGTCGCCAAAGTGCTTGCTCATAGGTGGTCATATGATTGTTGGGTTTTTCTCTGTATCTATTATTGTACGATCTACTGCACAATATAAAGCGCCTTGAGGCGACTGTTGTTGTGATTTGGTGCTATATAAATAAAACTGAATTGAATTGAATTAAAATGGTTTGTCTCACTCCCATTTTTTCTTATTGCTGCACATTGAAGCTCTATTTGGAACCTTGGAAACTTGGATCCAACCATGCAAAATATGATTTTTTTGCCATTTTTCAAGTGGTCTGAAACTTTGATCGGGACTGTATAAGCAGTGACATGTAGGAAGTTTCAGTGCTGATATAATCTATCCATTATTAAAGCCACAAAACACCTGAGAACAGATAAGAGTATTTGAAGCATTTCCATTAAAAAATATCAGTAGTTCTTGGTATTTGTTAAAGACAAACAGCCTTTTTGTTTGTTTTTAACTTTTCCAGCACATAGTCTTGACAGTAGTAAATGGCCTGTATTTGTATTTGTATTATATAATACAAAAACAACAACAACAACAACTAGTATGTTTTCCACAAAATGACCAAGGACCGACATGGACCGATTAGGTCAGACGTGTGATATCAACACAGTTCATAGCGGCCTCTCATGTGGCGATAACAAGCAATGGGACGACCAACCCACAAATTTCTATTCTAATAAGTCATTCTTTTATTACATATGAACACAGAACCAACGATAAAATGCAAAGTTGAAAAGAGTTTTCAAACGACAATAATTCTGTTTTAAAAATGTAGAACAGAGCCTGCTCAGCACTGCCTTTTCTCCCTGTGTAAGTTCATGTTGTCGCTGCTGGACTGGGGTCAGTATGCACTCAGCTATAACATCACTCTAGGTGCTAGCTTTGCATTTGCATGCTGTCTGTGCGGATGCTTGCAAAGAGCTTGTGTTGTGTCAGCAGTATAAGGCAGTTGTTTCTGTCCTGGATGCAATTTACACTTTACCATTACCTTCTTGTTCTTTTATGCAATAAATAAAGGTTTTGTCCATATCTGCACTCCTCAAAATCTGTAAATTTTCCTCCTCCTCCTGGCACCAAACCAAGATCAACTGATCATAGTTGTGGCTGGAGTCAGAGCATATGATCTGGACCAACTTCAACAGGGTGGCATTTGGCTTTTATTTAAAAATATATGTATTAAAAAATGTAGTCACTTATGAGCAGCTGTGCTTCCAATCTTAAATAATAAATCAGTACACTCAGGCACCTTTACAGGCTACACAACAGATTTAAGGAAAAACGAGTGAGTTTAAACGAGATTATAAACAGGTATGCATAATTACAAATACATGCATAGTACAATGCAAATGCACTTGTGCCTTAGACTGCAACGTGTACAGGGCAGGAGAGATGCTTCCTCTATAGCTGCAGAAGCGATTCAGTGAACTCAACACACACACACACAATGATAGTTGGAGCTAAGTTGTGAACACAGAATATACTCAACACATTTCCTATGATTTTGGAGTCTTTCAGTGAGAACATAGTTACAAAACTGGAGCACAGGCTGATAATTGACCTTTCGTTTTTAGTTCCAATGAAACATGAGGGGATGCTTCAAAAAGTCTGCCTTCCAGAGGCCGATCCACTCCAACACCAGTGTCCTCCTTAGCCACGAACGTTATCACAGTTGTTGCAAATGCACTAAGCCGCTGTTAGCTGCTTAACTTGAGCTTGAGCTGCAGTAACTTAACTATAGTTTATTATTACTTTGGTTGTAAAGGTATATTAGTAGAAATCAGCTGAGGTGGCACAGTGACCTTTCTGGATGCTCCTTTTTCTGCCAAAGCCCTTCTATAACCACAACGCTGAATAAAAAGGATCTTTGCTATTTATTGATGTCAGTTAAAGACAAATCCCCAGGCCAGCTGGAGGAGATTTTTTTGTTTCGTTAAAAGACGACTCAATATATCCAAGCTTTGGCAAACAGAGCTCATTCTCTATGACAATCAGGTTCAATTGCATCTAGCCACAGTGTTTTGTGCACAAGCCAGTGCGGTCTAATCCAGCACTCATTAGTCTAGTATAAGGTTACAAAAACGACTAGACACTGGTTTCAGTTTACTTTTGCATCACTGGATTCATTCATTACAATAACAGCCATGAATTGCATCCCTTCTCTGTGTGGCTTTTTGGAAATGTCTCGCTCAGTGTCTGGCACAATCAAGGAATTGTGACAGTTCTGACAAGATGAAACACATCAGTCCACTGAGGGAGAGAGACATCACAGAGCAGGGGGAGGAAGGAAAGGTATGAGAAGAGTAGGAATGGGAAGAGGAGCAGGAGGAATTCCTACATGTACCGACTGGTAGGAGCAGCAGGGCTCTGACTGTTTACACATATTGTTTTAGAAAATGTAATAATCTGTAGAATAATCTGAAGCAGACTATAATTTAAAAATAAGCACATGACTGATGGTGATGCATATTAGAATTTGAGATTGATATAATGAGTTTACTATCTCATTGGACCATTTTGTTGGCTATTACTTTGGATTCATGCTGCCCAAACAAAGAAACGGGTCCCTTTTCTGGCATTCTTGATAGAGTGTATGTTTTATTTATTTTATGTTTTATACTAAAGTTTCTTCTGCTTATCTGCACATAGCAGTTACATGTGAGTTGAGTTTAAATAAACATTTGCCGACGGTGTTCTTTCAGTGGCACATAGGTGTGGCAACTGCTTTGATATTAATTTAACGATTACAAAAACTTTACTAATGCTGGCTAACAGCAGCTAACAGCAGCTAACAGTAGCTAAAGACAGCAGTGTTTACAGACAGAAAAGTCTAGGATATCTTCAAAATGTATCACTGTATCACTGTAAATAGATGTGGAGACTTTGAGATAAACATGGACTAACAGCCTACTGTCACTATGAAGAGTGAGATGAGAAGGTAAGAAGAGAGAATTCTGTTAGTGGTGAGATTTGACACACTGTAACTTTAATTTAGAAATTTTACAGTTACACTTATATTATGAGCACTTTATGTAGCCAAGATAGCACCAAGCTAATGAGGTGTTCACAGATTTTGAATATGTTGCTCAGTTTGAGTTTCTTTTCAAATAAATACTCCCACATATGTGAACCAGTGAGGAACATTTACACTATTAAAAGCTCAAAAGTATCCTTTGAAGGCAACATGCCGCCTTTCACAACCTAGTGATTACCTTTGTTTACATGTTTACATGTACAATATATTGATATATGTTTTCATTTAAATAATCTAGAAGTTTTTCTTACTCTACCGTTAAACATACCATAAATTCCCTTATTAAGTAAAAGGTTGTAAGTGGTTGATAAATAAGTTATCAAAGCTGTGAAAAGATGCCAGATATGAGACCTGCTTCCAGATGGATTATAGTTAGTGTTAATGTAAATAGGCTAAAATTGTTAGAACTACTTACATTAGTTTATATATAATGTATTTCAAGTCTGCCCATCAAAGAGTTTATTGTTTGAAGTTGAGAAGCACAAGCTATTAATGCTAAATAAGCTACTGTTAGTGTTACTACATTTTATTTGTTTAGCATTACATATCAGTTGGCCATAAGTGAGTCTTCGTGTTTCTCTCTGTTTCATTAGTGAAGAACTTTATGTTCTTGGTAAATTTCGCCATTGTCTCCGAAGAACACCACAGACAGTGTTTTCTTTTGCTTGGTGCTCAAACATGACCGCGGGCATGAGGAGGAGGCTTGGTTAAGGGAAAGGGTGGCGCCGAGGGGGCGGAGCGGCTCCCTTCTCCGGGCGGCGTCAGCAGAAGAAAACGGGACAGAGGGGCAGAGCGAGGCCGACAGAGAGATTGGTTTCCCCGGGTGATTTTGCCCCATCCGCCGACTACAGGTAAGCACAATGAGAGTTACAGGGCGTTTTCTCGTGACTAATGACAGGAGGTAAAGACTTTTATGCATCGGAAGAAAACAATATAAAACTCACTGCGACACATCAGCTGTCCGTCCATTCACTTAGAAATCCCATTTTACAGCTTATGTGGGGATGCTTGTAGAGACTGTATTCAATAATATTTTAAACACATGCTAAAATACGCAGTATTTGTGGGTTAGATGGCTCATGGTATGCACACATGGTAGTTAAGCAAAATGTCACTTTGTGTATTACTTTTATTCTTATTTCATGACTTTGTCTTCTTGGAATACTATATAACTTCTAAGTTGCATATATTATTACAGCATATTGTGCGTTACTTGCAGCCTGTCTGATAAAACTCCCACTCAGGCCTCAGCCACACCATTAATAGACGTGAAAGTGGCTTTTTCTCTCGGTGAGTGCTAGAATGTGATTGGCAGACGGTGCAGCAGCAGCGGCCGGACGAAGTGCGTCGTCACACTGAGCATGTGTCAGGCTTTAGAAGCTATAAACATCATTCATGTGCGCGGGCTCTGCCTAATCTAAATCTGCAGTACAAATTGCATGCAGACAGCCAGACTTTTACAGCGGGCTCCGGTGCTGCAGTGCTGTTCAGTCAGTGTCACATCTCACAATAGAGGGGCAATTTTGAGGTGGTCGGTTTGTCCAAATAATAGTCCCCCCCCCCACACACACACACACAAACACTAATAATACTCATAAAAGGATTTGGATTTATTGGCAAGGACACGTCCATCTGAAGGTCTGATCTTCCCAAAGCAGTGACACCTGGTGGCGGCATGATATGTACATTTCCTATAAACTGAGTATTGTGAAAGACTTGCTACACAATTAAAATGTTTAGATCATAATACGATATTTTCGAAATAATCCGAATCACATTTTTTGCCTTTAAAAGCTTAAAAACCTGTGAAATCTAGCTTGTAAAATCAACATTAAAAAACAGCAACACTTTTTAAATACCTCTATGCTGTTTGCACCAGTTCAAAGCAGTAGTATGATGTGCACATATTTGGGCTGGTTTGCATTAGGAGAGATGCTTTTCCTTCCTTTATTCAAATAACCGTGGGTATAGCTAACTGCCGTCTGATCACCACTGTTGTCTTTTTAACAGAGTACATGGGAGGGGCATTTTTGTTTCTAGTTTTTATAGAGATATTAGAAGGCTTGTATTCAAGTGCCTGTATCCATGTGTATCAGGTTGAGAAACCACTGTTTGCATATTCACGCTCAGCTTTGCCTGTTAATTTGTTTGTCATGCTGTAACATGATCAGGGTGCATGAGAGATTTTTGTTTCAAGAGATGCAGCCCTAATAGGAGCTCAGTTTTTGAAAAAAAAAAAAACCTTATTGAGTGAGAAAACTGTTAAAACTCATTTATTATATAAATATTTTTTAATAAATGTATTAATATAAATATGTATTTGTATGCATGTAATTAATTTCTAGTTCAATTTCTGTTATTACCGCAGCCCACCTGCAGTACCTGCGTGGTCCACCAGGGCCTCACACTTTGATAGTCACTGGCCTATTGGATGGCTGTACAAAATGATCCCTAATAACATTTAATATTTTTGGTATCATTGCTGGAAAATTTCACATTGAAAATGGAAATTGGTGCCAGCTGCATATTTGGAGCCGCTCTGCTGGACAACCTGTGTCATTACATCAAGCTTCTTTTCTTCTATTTACAGCTGCTTTCAATAATGATATTAGTGTATGGCTATTATACCACTCAGGCTCTATGCTGTAATGTACACTGACATGCCATTTCATTAGTTACACCTTTTAAGTACTGAGTTAGACCCCCTTTAACCTTCAAAGCTGCCTTTATTCTTCATGGCATAGATTCAACAAGGTGCTAGAAGCGTGCCTCAGAGATTTTGGTCCATATAATAGTGGATTGCATTTATATATTATATGTATATTTATATATATCCACTATTCATTCACTCTCACATTCACACACTGGTGGAGGCAGCTACAGTTGTAGCCACAGCTGCCCTGGGGCAGACTGAAAGAAGCAAGGCTGCCATATCGCACCATCGGCCCCTCTGGCCAGCACCAGTAGGCGGCAGGTGAAGTGTCTTGCCCAAGGACACAACAACCGAGACTGTCCGAGCCGGGGCTCGAACCGGCAACCTTCCGGTTACACGACAAACTGCCAACTCTTTGAGCCACGATCGCCCCTGTAATTATTATATTGACACGATAACATCACACAGTTGCTGCAGATTTGTTGGCTGCACATCCATGATGCAAATTTCTCATTCCATCATGTCCCAGAGGTCCTCTTTAGTACTGAGATCTGGTGACTGTGCAGGCCATTTGCATACAGGGAACTGAGACAAAGTCCTTTTGAGATGGTGTTTAAATGATGTTCGGTTAGTACTAAGAGGCCTAAAGTATGCCAACAAAGAACAGGTGCACTTGAGGAACTGGCCAGTGAATGCCCGTGGCGTCTGTTTTATTCTTTTAGAAGATTTTAGCAATGATAGGCTGGTGTAACTACAGTGCTAAAGAGCCCTGCCTGTGATAGCTCAAGCTACTGACTTCTTCCTGACGGAGTTATCAGAGTTTTGCTGTGTGAGATCTGCAGCTGGCTCCAGGTTGAGAGAAGCATTTAACAGTAAATGCAGAAATAATGAGTAATACAGTAATACAACTGTCTGTATGTCATATTGAGACATACTGATTTATTCAAGTGCAGCCATGTATCTGAAACTAAGCTCTATCACGGAAAGCTGGGAAATGCTATTCCAACCAGCAGTAATGTAATCACTGAGATAAATCTGCACTGCTAAAAAGAAAATTATTGGCGCAGGGCGAACTGAAGCACTGCAGCCAGTTCAGTCACAATGCATGCATAAGGAATCTGCATTTTATAAGCCTTTTATGGTCATTACTCCTGATGCTCTGTGCGATGTGTCCGGAGTTGGTACGCAGCACTTACATGCATCATTTGCCTGTGTAGGTGTCAGGTGTCTCACAGGTGTCGGAATGTCAAAGTCTTTCAGTGCCGAGGAGATGGCGGAGATAAAGGAGGCCTTTAACAAAGTGGGTGAGTAAAAATGTGTGTGTTTGTGTGTGTTCGTCCACATTGCAGAAATCTATGAATTAGCCACTTATTTTTGACTGTGTGGTGTACATGACTGTGAAAAGTGCCTCTTTGTGCACGCCTGTGTACGTGTGCAGGATCTGGCAGACAGAAGCTTTGATACGCCTACATTCCCGTTATTGTCTAAAGCAGCGATCCCCAACCCCCGGGCCACGGACCGTTAGCGGGCCGTGAGAGTTTGGTACCGGGCCGCGAGAGTTGAAGCTCGGGTGTGAAATTGATGATTTTCAGGGTTTTTAATGCTAACTCGGTTTCACTGGGTCTTTTTTCCCATTTTTTTGGTACCAGGCCGCACAGAAAAAATAAAAAACTTACTAGTGTATGATCACCTGTCTTTTCTTTTAAAAATAGTCTGAGTGCTACTTTCCATTCACAAAAGACCCACGAACTGCTTTAAAAGCTTTAAAAGTATGTTCGAAACATCAACTACTTTGGATAAAAGTCATGGCAGAATATTCCAAGATTGCCACAACAGCACACACACACTGTCTGTGTGAAGTGGGGTTTTCTGCGGTTCCAGCTACCAAAACAAAATTGCGGAGCAGGCTGAGCATAAGCAACACACTTCAGGTGTCATTGTCTTCCCTCTCATTGATTTAGCATTATGGTGAATTATATATTTTCATGTACTTTATATATGTTTTGTAGTCGTGCGTCTTATTTTGAAAGAAATATTTATGTGTTACCATAGCGACCAGAGAGCATTAAGGGGCAGAGAGGAGGATGTTACTCTCAATGTTGTTGGTGCATTTCAGGAGGACGCTGCTAATAAAGTTACACAATTACACAGTGAATTTGCTTATTATTAATAAATTTACAAAATAACACAGTTTTTGTCTTGGTCGTATCATTTTATTTGGTTGTATTTATCCGCGACACCTTAAAGGCCGGACCGTGAAAATATTGTCTGCCCGTCCGTGGAGCAAAAAAGGACCGCTGCACTAAAGGAGCAATTCAGCAAATTTTACTCCAGAAAAGTTGGAACGCTGTGTAACGTAAGAAGAGAAAAGAATGCCATGATTTGCACATCATTTCAATGGAAAATACTACAGAGTAAACATAAGTTAAGACTTTAGGGCACTGACTCTTAGCATGTCACAATGGCAGCACTTTAAATCTCGCCCTGCATATCTGGAAAACTGTAAATAAAGAAATAAAGAGTAGAAGTTTAAGCTTAAGTAAAGTTCTCTTTCATTTCCTGTCTTGACACACCATGTGTAGATGTGGATGGCAATGGGTACATCTCCTCCACCGAACTTAGCAATCTCTTCCGAGAGGTTGGCTGTCCTGTCCCCGGATATCAGCTCAGACAACTCCTCCAGAAGCTGGACCTGAACAACGACAGCAAAATTGAATTATCAGAGTTCGAGGCTGTAGGTAACACTAGTTAACTAACTGTAGTAATTCACAGCTTTACTAACAGTTTACTCACAGCAGCCAAAAAAGTAAACATGTTACATAAAAATCTGTTTATATACTAATGTACTGTAAAGAAAGGCAAACTACCATAACATATTAAGTGATAAATGACTTATATTGGTTAATATCTTGACAAATATACAGTAACCATGGTTTGATTGTCTGTAAGTTAGCGTGTGTTTGCATATATATTCAGCTCTTTAAGGAACTCAAGGACGACCGCATAGCCCAGAGTTTCAGGAAAGCTCTCAACAAGAAAGAAGGCATTGTAGCCATCGGGGGCACCAGCGAGCTCTCAAGTGCAGGAACTCAACATTCGATCTCTGGTTAGTAACGCCATATATAATATGTGTGGTGTCACCACCCGGTGGAGTCAGAGAACTCTCTGATCAAACAGCCTCAGGTTTTAGTCGTCGCAGAAACAGATCTGACACTTGGCTTTGTCGTATTTCAGAGCAGGAGCGCTTCGCCTTTGCCAACTACCTCAACTCGGCTTTGGAGAAGGATCCTGACTGTCAGCACGTTCTCCCCATCAACCCCAACACCGAGGATCTGTTTAAAGCTGTCGGAGATGGCATCATGCTCTGGTAAAGCAGTTTTCTTTAGACACTGTTTGTCACGTTCAGGCAGTGCGCTAAGATGCTTCCCTCACGCTCACTGTTTCAGTAAACTCATCAACCTCTCTGTGCCTGACACCATCGACGAGAGAACCATCAACAAAAAGAAACTGACTCCTTTCACCAAACAGGTCAGTTGGTTCCCTTTCACATCTTAATCGTGTGCTGGCTTAATGCGATTTAACCCCTGACCCTTCATATCCTACAGGAGAATCTGAACTTGGCTCTGAATTCTGCTTCAGCCATCGGGTGCCAGGTCGTCAACATCGGAGCTCAAGATCTGAAGGAGGGGAAACCTCATCTGGTGCTCGGGCTCCTCTGGCAGATTATCAAGATAGGGCTGTTTGCCGATATCGAGCTGAGCCGCAATGAAGGTGGAGCACAGATAGATTTGCAGATAAATTTGTCTGTGGAGAGCGAAGTTTGCAAACATGCAAAAAGTAAAACACAATTTAAAGGGGACCCATTATTTGTTTTCCTATATTTTCTATCATTTCACTTCCTGGCCACAAAAAAGTGACTCACTGTAAAATGTCACATTGAACCGCCTTTAGCTCTTCACTAAGCTTATGCAGTGTCACTACATTTACTTCTGTCAGCCTCTGTCAGTGCGCCCCAGGGTGGCTGTGGCTATAATGTAGCTTGCCATCACCGGTGTGTGAATGTGTGTGAGAATGGGTCGATGACTGGATATGTAAAGCGCTTTGGGGTCCTTAGGGACTAGTAAAGCGCTATATAAATACAGGCCATTCTATCCAAAGCTGCACTGACTTCTTTGACAAAATCTGAACCCTCTGTGACAGTTTGAGCCCAGTGAATCCCAGATGAAAAGGAGAGTCCCAGGATCAGAACATGGAAGTTTATATAGCAGTTGTCCTTTAAATACATGCTGGAGTTCAGTTTAGGCACCAGAGTCATTCCTCTCTCTCTGTATAGCTATTGCAGCGTTGCTAGAGGAAGGTGAGAGTCTGGAGGAACTGATGAAGCTCAGTCCTGAAGAGCTGCTGCTCCGCTGGGTCAATTTCCATTTAAAGAAAGTCGGGATGAAGATATCAAACTTTTCTGCTGATGTTAAGGTAAGAAAATGTAACCAGTCGCTTCACTGTTTGCTATCAGAAACTGAATCCTTATTTGATCTTTTACAGATGTTGGGTCACAATAAAAAAAAAATCACATTCTCTTCAGGGTAATATGCCTGTGACAGTATAAACACTTCATTCATGGGTTGTAGCTCTGACACGCGGGCGTTTGAATAGTTGCTTAGATTAAACATTAAACTAGAGTATTTAAATGATGAGGGAGAATATGCACAAATAGTCCCTGTGAAACAGAAGAACGTTTGTTTTCCACTCATGGCTCTGTTTGAGTTCACATATCTGATATCGTCATGTCAGGCTAAACACAGCTACCTGCTTTTCTCTGAACTTTCTCTTCATGAGGGACAGCCAATCAGAGGGAAGCTGGCTAAAGGGGAGGGACGTTTTAAAGACAGAGGATAGTTTGTTTCAGGTAGAGGATGAACTGATTGTCTCCACCAAAGCCCAGCATGAGCAAAATAATTATAGGTCAAATTAAATAGATCAGCGGTCCCCAACCCCCAGAGTCGTTTGGTACTGGGGCGCAAGAGTTGAGGCTCGGGTGTGAAATTTATGGTTTTTGGGTTTTTTTATCGTTATTTTGTATCGTATTTATCGTTAACTCGGTTTTCCTGGGTCTTTTCCCGTTTGTTATGAATAAATCTTCTTTTTTTGGTACCTGTGCTGTTTTCATTTTGTTGTGCTTATCCGCGACACCTTATCCGCAACATAAACTGGTCCGTGGTGCAAAAAAGGTTGGGGACGGCTGAAATAGATGTTCAGTAAAATATTAAAAAGCAAAGGCAGGTTGGCTCTGCAGTTGGCTGCAATTAACTGTATTCTGCTTTCATATAAAAATTGTAAATGCACTTTTATTTTTGCACACATTTCCACACATTAAATACACATTTACATTTATTTTGTATGAGTATTGTCACATATTGCAACAACACATAATGCTATTGAAATCAACCCTGAATAAATGGATAAATGTCACTCAAAATGCATGTTTACTCTCAAAATGCTGACTTTAACTAATCAAACTACGCTAAGTACAAGTAGAATATAAATATTACATTTAATTGAATTTTACTCCTTCATGTTTGTTGAAGGTGAAGAATCTTTTTTTTAGCACTGGGAATAAACATGAGTGCAGTCTGACACGGGTCTGTCTCTGCCTTTGTGCACTTCTGTTCCCACGCAGGACTCCAAGGCCTACTTCCACCTGCTCGAGCAGATCGCCCCAGATGGCAGCAAAGAGGATGTTCCCCATGTTAACATTGAAATGAGCGGTCTATATGTGAGTTTGCTTGAAAGGCAGCATGTCGTTTGCCTTGTAGATTCTTTGTTTGTAGTGCTGTTCTAGTCAGGCCTAACCCTCCATACACACCCTGCATACACACACACACAGTAGAAAAATGCCCCAGTGATGTCAGAGAAAATGGTTCAATTTCTTTATTTGAACGCTTGAAAACTGAGAACTAATACAGAGGATGAATCTGTCATTTAAATACATGCATATCACACGCCTTTGTGCCTGTGTGTGTGTCACAGGAGCAGGATCTGGTAAAGAGAGCAGAGTGCATGCTGCAGCAGGCCAACCGTCTGGGCTGCAGGCAGTTTGTCACTGCCACCGATGTCGTGAGTGGAAACTCTAAGCTCAACATGGCCTTCGTGGCGACCCTTTTCAACAAACACCCGGCTCTCACTAAACCAGAGAACCAAGAGTGGATTGTGGAGAGTAAGCATGGATGAGCATTTCCTTTCTCGCTCCTGTAGTCGCTGAGGTAAGATCCTGTGGCTGACTCTGTCTTTCGCGATCTCCAGGTGAGACCAGGGAGGAGAGAACTTTCAGGAACTGGATGAACTCTCTCGGCGTCTCTCCAAATGTTCATCATATCTATGGGTCAGTGTGCGATCTGTACCGTTTAGCAACACTCTGATATGTATTTTACATGTGCATGTTCACCTCACACGCCACTGTGTGTGTGTACAGTGATCTGCAGAATGCCATAGTGATTCTGCAACTTTATGAAAAGATTAAAGTTCCAGTGGAATGGGAGAAAGTCAATCGCCCTCCATTCAAAGCAGGAGGAGGCCACTTAAAAAAGGTAAATACACAAACTGCTTCATTCAAAGAACAGTTTTTAATAAAAGATGTTCACGTGGAAACGACACATACACATTTAATGGGTGTGTATGATGCTCATTTCCAGCTCCATATATTTATGCCTTAGATTGGGTCTTGGTGGAGCACCTTGTTTTGTTTCACACTCGACACACATTCTTCCCGTCTCTTTAAGACAACTGTTTTCTTATTGGCTGCCCCTCATACAGAGACAGTCTAGTCAGCAGATGTATGGAGCTTGTACGCTGACAGTCTAAGCTTAGGTGATCATATTAAGGACATCTTACTCACAGCGATGACAGCCAAGAATAGAAAAACTGTCTTAGTGTTTAGATCAGCCTGAAAGCTGAACTTATGACTCGTGAAATATATTAAAAAATGTTGCAATGTGTAAAACGTTAGTAAAAACAGAATGTATCCAGAATGTATCCATCCATCAACAACATTAACAAATCTCGTAAATCCATATTTTACTCACAGTAGAATTTAGAAAAAACTGCATCTACAGATTGACCTTTTTAGTATTATTATTTAAAATGGTAATCTACTCTTTTTAACCATTTGATATGTTTTCTACTATAAATTAAATGTGGCTTTTGAAATTTGCATTGTTTTGTTTGTGTGCGTGTAAAAACTAGGATTCCCCAAAAAGTTGGGACAGTGTATAAAGTGTAAACAACAAGTTGCAGATCCCAAAAATGTCTTTCTGCGCACTGCAGATTGAAAACTGTAACTACGCCGTGCAGCTGGGGAAGCAGAAAGCCGGGTTTTTCCTGGTGGGGATTGGTGGACAGGACCTGTACGATGGAAACTCTACTCTAACCCTGGCACTGGTGTGGCAGCTGATGAGGAGGTGATTTTCTTTTGATTCCTATGTTGGGTTTGCAGTACAGTCGAGGACAGATAGGGGGTACTGCTGTTTCAGGATGGAAACCGAAAAAGTCAGAGCTCTCTCACCAAGTTCATTGAGTTTAATGCACTGAGCTGTTATGATGAGACACATCGGTGCACTGATGATTAAAAACACCGGGGCTTATGGGAAATATAGTGCTCAGTAACGAGGCTAATATTCTCACATCCACATGCAGGTACACGTTAAATGTCCTCAAAGACCTTGGACATGGAGAAGTTGCTGGAGATGATGTGATCATTTCCTGGGTCAACAAGACTTTGTCTGGCGCTGGCAAGACTTCCTCTATAAAAAGCTTCAAGGTAAAAAGTTACACTTTGCCAGAGAAAGTATGCATTCATTACACAAACTAGCCAATTACTAGTGTAATGTGAGATATTTTCACATGTATATTCTGTTTTGTCATTGTGGATTATTGCTTGTGAAGAGTGAAAGACCAGCTGTGGACGTGTGATGCTTGTGTGCTCTTCTGTTTAGGACAAAATAATCAGTAGCAGTCTGCCAGTTCTCGACCTGATTGATGCCATCCAGCCGCAGAGTGTCAACTTTGAGCTGGTTAAAAAGGAAAATCTGTCAGAGGAAGACAAACTGAACAATGCCAAGTAATCACCTCTGCTGCTCCGTTTGTTTCCAGTAGTTACTGGGCTTTTGTATTTCATTACATTGCTATCTAGAACCTTAGCTGGCAGTGAGGCATTCTGATTATTACATCAACGTTGTGATGATGAGGTGATACGCTCTAATTACCATCCTTCCTTTCTCCAGGTATGCCGTCTCCATGGCGAGGAAGATTGGTGCCAAAGTCTACGCCCTGCCTGAAGACCTGGTAGAAGTCAACCCCAAAATGGTGATGACCATCTTCGCCTGCCTGATGGGGAGAGGGATGAAGAAAGTTTAAAGGAGACACGCTTGCACCTAAAGACAAACAGACACACGTGTAGTGGGCATAGATGTACTGCGTTGTTGTTTTATGTGGTTATTCTGAGCTAACCAAAACAGAGTGAATCCAATCTGAGTGTAAACAGTAAAGTGCAGTAAAGTGGGACTTCTTTAACGGCTACATGATATAAAGGTTGAGGTTTGGTTTGGGGCTTTTCTTTGGATCTCATTTTTACGATCGTTTACGAGGTGATCATCGTCTGTGCTGCTCGCTGAGATGAATCTAATAGAGCGCTGACTATCACAGGGTCTGAGCCATGCATGCTAGGACTGTGCGAAGGGGAAACCTGTTAAGAAAATATGAAATTGTGTCTTTATGTTTGTCTTTAAGTTATGACACGTGGCAAATATTCAAAAACAACTATTTCACATCTCACATAGAAGCACCTAATGCTGCCTTTCCTCCATTCCTGAACATATTTAACATTTTCTCAGCTGCTTTTTCCTCTCAACTTCCCATGTGTCAGTTATTGTTCTCGAGCCATAATAATCTTTCATGTGTATGACCAAAGCTGTGCTACATTATAGGCAGATAATATATTCGCAGAATATAAAACTGAAACCTGTTTTAACCTTCAATGTCTATTAAATGCTTTGACTAGGATTTTTAACCCAGAACAGCACATCTGTAGTGCTTTTTTCTAGCGCTTTGTCTGTAGACGGTCTGTTCCAGCATAACACTTGAATTCAGTAGCTCTGCTTTTGCTGCCATGATGACTGCAATAAACAACCTCAAAGGTTTAGTCCCGGATGAATTTAAAGTCATGCGAGCAATACTTTCAATGTGTTGTGTGCACAATTACGTCTGTTATGGTAAACAATAAAATCTTTTTTCATATATTATCTAGTTTTGTGTTCTGTGTGATTTGTTCTGTTGCCGTTTCAAGCGTGTTATTGCAACAACCACACATTTACTTACTGAACAGAACCAATAGCAGTCATTCATTTCCATTTCCTTAAATATTATTATTGAGATTTTGCTTCCATCACGTAGCAAATAGCACGATGTTATATTTATTTGTATTTAGCAATTAAAGATTGTTTTACATTTAATTGATGGCACAGCTGAGGCTACTCTGAATTTTCTTGGTCTACTGAAACAGGATATCATGGATAAATGTAAGTTTAATTTTTAAGAGAACTCAGAGTGCTGACAGGGACTAGAAAGAGCGAGCAGATTTCTCCTGTTTTGGCTTCCCTTCATTGGCTTCCTGTTAAATCCAGAATTGAATTCAAAATCCTGCTCCTCACATACAAGGTCTTAAATAATCAGGCCCCATCTTATCTTAATGACCTTGTAGTACCATATCACCCCATTAGAGCACTTCGCTCTCGCTCTGCAGGCTTACTTGTTGTTCCTAGAGTATTTAAAAGTAGAATGGGAGGGAGAGCCTTCAGTTTTCAGGCCCCTCTTCTGTGGAACCAGCTCCCAGTTTGGATTTGGGAGACAGACACTATCTCTACTTTCAAGATTAGGCTTCAAACTTTCCTTTTTGCTAAAGCATATAGTTAGGGCTGGACCAGGTGACCCTGAATCCTCCCTTAGTTATGCTGCAATAGACGTAGGCTGCTGGGGATTCCCATGGTGCATTGAGTTTTTCCTTCCCACTGTCGCCAAAGTGCTTGCTCATAGGGGGTCATATGATTGTTGGGTTTTTCTCTGTATCTATTATTGTACGATCTACTGTACAATATAAAGCACCTTGAGGCGACTGTTGTTGTGATTTGGCGCTGTATGGTAAATGGCCTGTATTTGTATAGCGCTTTACACGTCCAGTCATCCACCCATTCACACACTATATAAATAAAATTGAATTGAATTGAATTATACATACCAGTCATTTCTTTTGTGTATGTGTGTGTGCTGCTTAAGTATTACATCAAAGAATTGGCTTTAACTTCAGTCAGTCTGCTCAGCAAACAGCAGCAGGTTAATCCAAATCTTCTACTGGATTGGGGGGGGGGGGGTGGACTCATGCTTGAGAAACTTTGAGATGATCTGAGCTCTGTGACGTTGATCGTTATCTAAAGATGCGTACACTGTGGTCATAAAGGGATGGACATGGTCAGCAACAGTACTCGGGTAGGCTGTGCCATTTATGCTCAATACTCCCAAAGTGTGCCAAGAAAGCATCAGCCCACACCGTTACACCACCACTACCTGCCAGAAGCACTGATAGAAGGCAGCATGAAGTTGCAGCAAATAAGAAGACTCATCAGAGCAGGCAACCCTTTTCCAATCTACTGTTGTCCAGTTTTGGTGAGCATGTGTGAAATGTGGCATCAATGTACTGTTTTTACCTGACAGGAGCGGCAGCTGGTGTGTATTCTGCTGCTGTCGCCCATCTGCTTACATTGTTGTCCATTCAGAGGTGCTCTTCTGCATGGCTTGGTTGTTTTTGAGTTACTGTTGCCCTCCTGTCAGCTTGAAGCAGACTGGCCGTCTCCTCTGACTGCTGGGATCCACAAGTTATTTTTGCCAGAAGAACTGCTGCACACTGCATATTTCCTCTTCTCTCTGTAAACACTAGAGAGGGTTGTGTGGGAAAATCCCAGCAGATCACAGACCAGCCTGTGTGATACCATCAACCACGCCACATTTAAAGTTGTTTAAATCACTTTTCTTCCTCATTCTGATGCTCAAACCGAACTTCAGTGTGTTTCCTGTACAATCATGCCAAAAATTCATTGGGTTGCTGCCCTGGGATTGGCTGATTAGATTCACATTAGCCAATAGTTGAGCAGTTGGTCCTAAGAAAGTGGCTATTTTACTTATGTTTATATTTAGGACTCAAGGACTAAAGAAGTTTATTGTCATTTCATATGGTGTTACCCAGCCTGAAACAAAATGCTGTTTCTCACCAGCCTCTACAGTGCAATAAGCAATACAGTTTAAAAAGAATAAATACAGTTTAAAAGAATAAGTTTAAAAAAAGAGCAGTAAAAAAAAGGCATAAATAGCATAAGATCTAAGTTCTAAAACAAACTCCAGTCACATTCGTTTGGGTAGATAGCAGCAGTCCTTTCACAGAAGTCCTTTCACAGATTTAATATAATGATTACAAATTATTTCCATAAACTTTGCAGAAACTATCAGGACGCAGTTACGGCTGGCTTGTAAGGCTGGAACACAACAACCATTTACTCTTGTTAGGATGCCTGGGTCGTTGACCCAGGGGTTTTGAGTTTATTATATTATTTATACTTTCTAGTCTTTGGTTTCTTTGTGTTCTGTCTTATGGCTTAGGTCTCTGTCTTCTTTAGTTGCTCTGTCTCCCCTATCACCTGCATCCCCTTGTCTAGTTCGCGTCTATGTGTATCTTTGGTTCCTATATCCCCGTGTTCAGTCAGTGTTTTGTGTCTGCCCTGTTCCCACGTCTCTGTTCCCTGTGTAGTGCCTGCATGTGAGTCTGTGTCTTTGTTCAGTCTGTGTTATGCGTTTCCTGTTTTACTTTGAAGGTCTGTGTCTTATCTCAATGTGTTCAGGTTACGCTTCTTTGGTCTCGTCAGTTCTGATTTGTCCCAGCTGTGTTTCCCTCCTGTTACCCATTCCCTGATTGCTCCTTCTGTGTATTTAAGCCCAGTGTTTCTCTGTGTCGGTGTTGCGATCTACCGTTTTCTTTGCTGTGTGTTCCGTCATTCCTCTGGTTTAAGTTTGTTTTGAGTTTTTTCAGTTATGTTATATTTTTTGAGTACTAAATTAAAGCCTTTTTTGAGTTCACGTCTGTCTCCGGAGTCTGCACCTTGGGTCCTATTCCTGCCTGCACACAGCCGCACCTAACAACTCTCTAATGAAGGTCATAGTCATCAATCCATTCATCCATTCTGCTTATCCTTATCAGGATCACGGGAAGGCTCCTGAAGCTCATATATTACCCAATATTGAAAGCACAAAACCAAAAAGGAACAGCAACCTAACACTAAGGCCAGATTGCTGCTTTACGAGGGAGCGTAAAGGAGCAGAAAGAGCCGAGGCAGAAGCCACTATACTACATCTATCATCAGGGGGCGGGTCCTAGGACTCAAAAACACGAATCACAGCCAAATGTATGCACAGACAAGCAAACAATAGCAGTGCTAGCGATCCATGACCTTGTTTTAACTAATTTTACATACAGCCTGCTTTGATCTTAAGTGGGCCGGACCAGTGAAAATCTTTCTGTCAGTGTGAAGACTTTTAGCTAAACACTTAATCCCTGAGATGTCTTAATATTGTTATTGTACATGTACAAGAATTAGTAAATGCTTTTTAGAATAGAATAAAATTGTAAGTTATTATGTGGCAGGTAGTGGAAAAACTAACTTTTTCCATTGAATTGTTTATCTATCTATTTGGTGTAGTGTGAAAGTCTTTGTCAACAGGAAATCTGTCAAATTTATGAAAAAACAGTTTAAAGTTCAAAATCCATGCACTCCTTCACATTTTCCAAAGCCTTCGAGCTGCCCAGGTTGGAATTCTTCGCTGAGCTGATTCTGGTCCCCGGGCCTTATGTTTGATGCCCCTGAGAGTGTTAAATACAAGTTCAGAGTTATCTGAAGCAAAAAGGAGCTAAGCTGTGATTTACAGACAAAGCATTATGTTAAAATGTGTTAAGACACTAATGGGAACCGACATTATATTTGATTTGCTATTTTGCTAAAATGACAGGCAGAATCCATCAAGGGTTTAAGTGATGTTTTCAGTGGAGGCAGCGTGCACAGTAGCATGACCTAACATGGGTGGAATGCAGGTAGCATTAACTTTATTGAATATACAGCAAGGTGACTATCTCCAGGCTTAAAATGAGCAGGAGTTGTTTTTGTGAAAGGCTTAAATATTTGCAGCTGTCCTGCAATATAAGAGGGAAAACTGGGATAGGTCAGTTGAGCTTCTGACAGGTTGTTAATGTGTCTGCAGTGCGGTGTATTTGTCATCACTGCAGCAGGGGAGCTGCTATCATGATTGAGAGGCAGCTGCTTCACTTTCTAAATGTGTGCTGGTAATAACTGAGCCAATTACATGTGACAATCGATCCCAGAAATGACTTTTACCCTGTAAGGCACTCGTGTTTTCTGTCATTTTGAACAGACATGTCAACATCCCGTCACAACCAATCAAAACACATGGTGAAAACACATTTTTGGATAGATGGGTATATTTTTGTGTTGTTTTGTAATCCATCTGAACAGAGCTGAAATAGTGCAGGTGCACTCACACAAATCTCTCTCAGTAATCAGCAGAATACACACACACATGCACAAAGACACATTTCCAGATCAGAGGCCACTTCAAACGAGATTCTTGAATTCAGATGAGCATGCTGGTGAAAAGAAACACACACATTAATGCACGTACACACACAATTTGCAATTTAAACGATGCTTTTTTCCCCCCCCGAGTACCACGTGATTGTTCCTTTTATCGGTTACATTTGTTCACTCCATCCACCGTGTTATGTGTGTATTGCACTCGAGTCTGTTCATCGTGTCTTATAGCCTGTAAAAGACGTTTAGTTTTGTTTTGTGTTTTTAGAAAGAAATAATACTTTGGCGAGATGCACAGGATCTGAGCTGATGGACTGACCACCTGAACGCTGGAGCATCAGAACAGTTACCAGGTTTGCTGAATGGATCACTTTTGCATTTCTGTCTCTCCCTCTTATGATCTGTTGTCATAACTACTGTACAGCTTGTTGCTATGTCATCTGGTTTCTGTGGTGATGCTCGACAAAGGATGACCTCGTACTAGATGACCTTCCATATAAGTGCGATATGTGGGTGTGAGTGTGCACACGTGAGTGTGTGTTCTGACACATATTCTGACGGTGCTTGGGATCTTGGGTTGGGTACAGTCGACCTGGCTCCATGTGTGTGTTTTGTTGTGTTCTTTTGTGTTCTTTTCGCAGTGAACAAAATGAAAATGACTTGAGTGTTGCTGTGTTTGCGTCTGTAGGATGACGGGTCTGGTCCAGGATTCTCACAGGCTGTCTGTGAAAACATGGACAGAGGAGGAGAGTGACCGAGCTGAGAGCACACTTAGCAGGTACACACACACACACACACACACACACACACACACACACACACACACACACACACACACACACCGATGATGCTGTACAGGTATTGTTACAGTTTAGTTGATGCTTAAATCCGTATTCTTTCTCATGGCCAGCAGGGGGCGACAACCGTGATAGCAAAATTAGTCCAAGTGGACAGAAGGATAATCACTAGTTTCAAGTTGTTGAAAGCTCTACACACTGTTTGCTGAGTTACATGGTTTGTGTGTTATGTGTTTTGTATGTGCATGAATACACAGAGGACAGTCAATATGTGACGACACTTCTTCAGAGCTACAGCAAATGGCAGCCATTGACAGGAGAGATGCTGGTTCCCAGAATTCCTTTCGGGCCCGAGGGGCTCTGTCCAGGTATGATAGCTGATTTTCAGATGATAATGGAGTAAAACAGTACAAGAGTGAATGTTTTAGCTGGATACAACCACAATAACAAAACAACAATACAACCTTGGTCAGAGGGCCCGGTGGCGCCAGTGTCCGGCAGCCTCGCTTCTGTCAGTGTGCCCCAGGGCAGCTGTGGCTACAATGTAGCTTGCCATCACCAGTGTGTAAATGTGTGTGTGAATGGGTGAATGACTGAATGTAGTGTGAAGCGCTTTGGGGTCCTTAGGGACTAGAAAAGCGTTATACAAATGAAGGCCATTTACCATTTTACCATAACATTTTCTGCTTGTTTGTCTTCAGGATAGTCAGTATGGTGATGACCCTGAGAGAATGGGCGCAGAAGAGTTTGGCTGAGGAGACGGAGCGACCGGATTCTTTCCTGGAGCGGTTCAGAGGCCCTGCTAACATGGACATACAGGCGCCGCCCAGCAGGTTCAGCCACAGCCGTACCGGCTCAGATGCAGATCACGAAATCAGACGCTCCAGACGCACGTGAGGAAACAACAGCTAACATGCAAACAGTGTGAAACTTCAGTTGATGCTTACTGTCTGTGTTTTGGGTTCTCTCTGTCAGGAGAAAAAAGTGTAATATTGTGGTTTTATCTCCATCTGATGACGCGTACTATTACTGGCTGATGGTGATTGGTGCTGCAGCCTTTTACAACTGGACCCTGCTAGTTGTCAGGTAGGGAGCTGACATTGACATAGCTTCTGCTAATACAAACGGTCAAACTCCCTCTCAGAAGCAGATTCCTGTTTGTGTTATTACTCTTACTAACACGTCTCTGGGGCAATGACATGTGTCTGGAATAGCAGATTGATATCATTTTTGTCACTTTGCTGTTTGTATTTCTTTAGGGCTTGTTTCGATGAACTCCAGATGAGAAACGTGCTCATCTGGCAAGTGCTGGACTACACCTGTGATGGAGTCTATATCCTGGATATTGCTGTTCGGCTTCACACAGGTACTCTGATAAGTTTCCATCATGAAACAGACAAGAAACTACTGAACATGAAATATTATGACACTGACCTCTTTTTTGTTCCTGATGGAATCTTAATTCAGGTTTCTAAAAATCCCAGAAGTGGGACATTGTATTTACATTTATTATGTACATCAAGGTTTCTTGGATCAAGGCTTGATGATCAAAGATGTGCGCCGTCTGAGAGAAACCTACATTCGAACGTTACAGTGTCAGTTTGACATCTGCTCCATTCTTCCAACTGACCTCTTGTACCTGATTGTTGGAATCGGCTACACTCCGCTTCTTCGATTCAACAGACTGCTGCGCCTGCCCCGTCTCTTTGAGTTCTTTGAGCGTACAGAAACACGAACGGGCTACCCCAATGCTTTCCGCATCTGTAAACTGATTCTGTACATCCTGGTCATAATCCATTGGAATGCCTGCGGATACTACAGCTTCTCCAAAATCCTGGGACTGGGCTCTGACTCATGGGTTTATCCCAATGCGTCTGACCCTGAGTTCGGCACCTTGTCACGAAGTTATATATACTGCCTATACTGGTCGACCATGACGCTGACCACTATAGGAGAAACTCCTCCACCCGTTAGAGATGAAGAATATCTGTTCCTGATATTTGACTTTCTGGTAGGTTTATAGCTTACTCAAACCCTATACAAAAGGTGTATACTAGTTTTTCCAGTCTGCTAAAACAATTACTACTGGTATTTCTCTCCAGGTTGGTGTTCTGATATTTGCCTCCATTGTGGGTAATGTTGGATCCATGATTTCTAATATGAATGCAACAAGAGCAACCTTTCAAACACGTGTAGATGGACTCAAACACTACATGCACTTCAGACATGTCAGCAAGGTGCTGGAGCAGCGTGTCATCCGCTGGTTTGACTACCTTTGGACCAATCAGAAGACAATTGATGAACAAGAAGTCCTCAAGAGTCTGCCTAATAAACTGAGAGCTGAGATAGCTATCAATGTTCACCTGGACACACTTAAGAAGGTAAAGACCCATATCTTACCCTTTTACCTCACTTGGCAAAACTAGTCAAACGATCTGAAGTTCCTAAATGTTGCTTTTGTGTCTGTTTTTGGACCTAGGTGCGTATCTTCCAGGACTGTGAGGCAGGCCTCCTTGTAGAATTGGTGTTAAAACTCCGACCGCAAGTTTTCAGTCCTGGAGACTACATCTGTAGAAAGGTATCACGTTTACTGGTTTACCTAACTGTATATATGCAATAGATAGAAGGGCTGTACAACGTCACTGTCCAACAATTCTGCTAAAATTTACAAAGCGCATACACAAAAATAAATTCATTAAATCTTTCTTCGACTTTCTTATGCCTTCTCCTAAACTGTTTGGTGGCTGGACCTCTGAGGCAGATGAGACTTCCCTCAAATTCCTTGAGGCTCTGGATGTGGTGGGGCTGTCCTGGTTGGCATGCCTTTGGAAGTTCGCGTGCCTTCGGATTAAAGAAATGTGGGCTGGTTTCCCTTCAACTTCACTTGGATCCCAGCCTCCCTAGCAAGGTCTATGCAAGGGTGCTGGAGAGGGAAGCCCACTTTTTAGTCAAACCTCAAATCCAGAAGCAACAATGTGGTTTTCTTTCTGGTTGTTAAATCCTGGACGAGTTCTTTTCCCTCATAGATATTTGAGGGTGCATCGGAGTTTGCCTAGCCAGTCTAGATGCGTTTGTGGTCTTGGAGAAGGCATTCAGCCATGAACCAGTGTCCTGAGGAGGATGTTTGGAAGTAAGGGGGATAGGACCTGTTGTTACAAGCTATTGGATCAAACACAGAATTTGCTTGTGCATGCATGAATCCAGGGCTGTACATGCATGTGCATTCTTGTACAAGCAAAACATTATAACACTTGTAAACACCCCCCCCCAAAAAAGCTTCATATCATTGCCAATAGCCGGAAACTTCATAGGCACCTTTACTTCTTGGTAGCTGAAGCTAGTAACATACCTAGCAATACCCGGTTATCAAGATAGTTGTCATAATTCTCTTTATACAGTGTTGCTGTTAAAAATGCTAATGTATATTTTTTGTCTGTCTTTTTTATCCAAGGGAGATGTGGGTAAAGAGATGTACATAATTAAAGAGGGCCGCCTTGCAGTGGTTGGGGAGGATGGCGTCACACAGTTAGCTGTTCTGACCGCAGGAAGTTGCTTTGGTGAAATCAGCATCCTAAACATCAGTGGCAGCAAGATGGGGAATAGACGCACGGCTAATATTAGGAGCCTGGGATATTCTGACCTGTTCTGCCTTTCCAAACAAGACCTGATGGATGCGCTACAGGAGTTTCCCCATGCCAGGGCACAGCTGGAGCAGAGGGGGCGGGACATCCTGATGAAGGAGGGACTTCTGGAGGAACTGAATGTGTCTGCAGGGGAGGAGTTGGAGACGAAGGTGGAGAGGCTAGAAACCAGTCTTGATCGGTTGCAGGTCAGTACTGTTATGCTGAATATTGTAGCTGGTGGTCTTGTTTCTCATAACACAGTTTCTTGCATTATGGCTCTTTGTTTTTGAAAAATTAGAATGACTAATAACATTGATGTTACTTTCAGACGTGTTTGGCCCGTCTGCAGAGTGAATTCAACTCATCCCAGCTTCGACTGAAACAGCGAATAACGGCCCTGGAAAGCAACATCCCCACAGCAGCAACTGGCAGCGGCTTCCTGTCAGATGCTGACGGCAATGAGAGTATTTCTGGTGGTGACAGTGTGCGAAGTGAAATTACCTTCCGATTTTAAATAATGTCTTAAATTAGTTTTCCTGAAATATTTAGGATAATTTCTTCTTAGAAGTTTCTTTTAGTTTGAAGCTTTCTTAATACCACTGAACAGTTGCTCACATCTTTATGATTAAATATATAGATAGAATTGCCAGTATACAGTAGAGTAATGCAATAAATAAACAATGCTTGAGAGAGAGGGAACCTAAAGATGAAAAATACAGCTGACTTATGTCCTAATTATGTCTTAATCTACTATTTGGCATGCATTAAAGGTACAGTATGTAAAATCTCACCACTACACGTCAGCAGATTGCAATGTGAGAATGTAATCAAATTGTTTATCAGAGGGAAAGTGGGATTTTTAGGACACTTAAGCCTCACATTAGCTGGTATAATGTTAGCTTATGTTTTGTTGTTGTTGCATTTTTTAGTGGCTTTTTGTTAGCTGTCTGAAAACAGCAGGTTTGCATGCCTAACCTGCTGACACTAGCTAACTGTGACAGTAATGAAAATGTTTAAGCCCTAAATTCATTTAAGGACATGAGGCTTGAGGCAAGGAGGAAGAAAATGAGGTGCAAATGAGGAAGGAGAGTGGGCAAGGGTGTAGGAGGTGAATGGAGGGAGAATGAGAACAATCTTGCCACTGATTTCTAGCCACATACATAAAAAGACGATTACAGCGATGTCGACTTTGGCCACTGTATTTAAGATTTGTGTGACAAAAAGGCAGCTTCCACAAAGCCACTTTGTATTTTTCATGGATTAATTATGAGTTTATGAGAATGGACCAGTTTGCTGGTAGACTTAATTCAGCTATAAGTACAATAGTAGTTTTATGTTAAATAACTTAAAAAAAATACTTACTATACCATCAAATCATCTTAAACTTAATCACATAAGTGTGAAGGTTTTTCTGGTCATGTGGTTGGTTTGGTTTGTCTTTGTTAGTATGCCTGTTAGCAGGATTTTTCCCATGGAGCTTTTATCAGTGTTGGGCCTTGCTCCAACTTAGAAATGATTAACTTAATCATCTGAAAAAAATCCTCTTGTTCTCAAGAAATAATAATACATTTGGATCAGATATCCTGGGGATTCAGTTCATGGTGTGGAGGGACTTTCAGCCCTGTAAATGATTTCAGACTGGGTCCCTCTTATCTACGTTATGCTATCATACAGTGTGCATTTTTAGTTTATGAGGACTCCTGCTGTTCAAAGTGTTCCACTGATCACATTTTCTGTCACAGCCCATTTCCTTTCATTTCATTTCATCCGCTCTAATTAAAGAGATTAATACAGAGCACGTCTTTCATCCTTCTGTCTAAGTGATCACAGATAAAACAGCATGAGTCATTTTATTATTTTCAGTGTTTTTAGCATGCAGTTTAGTCTATTTCTCAGAAACTCTGAAAAAGTATGAACAATTTTGTTATTAAAACGGTATATTTTTAACACAAATACTGAACATTTATTAACAATAAATTACATCATTTGAATGCATTCTTTTATACTGTGTGTGTGTGTGTGTGTGTGTGTGTGTGTGTGTGTGTGTGTGTGTGTGTGTGTGTGCGCGCGCAAGTTAGTAACGGTGTCATACCCATTATAACATGGTAACTGTATAACTGCAGTCATGTCAGCAACTGATTTTAGAGCAAAGTCCAACACTACATAGCTGTGAGATTTCAGGAAGTGAAACGGGGAATAATCACTGTTGAAAAGCAGGTAAAAAAACCCTCTTTAAAAACAATTTATTTGCTTCGTTGTTCTTTTATTTTCGCCCTTCATTGTTAATCTTTATCTCTCTTGTCTCTGCGTTTCTCTCTCGCTTGCATTTGACTTCATCTTCTTGTTTTCCTCTGCTTTATTTGCACTTTATCTTCCTGCCCCTGATCATTGTAGTCACAGAACAAATAAATAACGAATGATTATGATTGAAATCACATTTTTTCTTCCTTCAGAATCTTTGAACATGGTCTTAACCAAGTATGCTTAGGTCATGCATGTGTATACAGTAACACCTGTAGACAGTATGAGTATTGCTGAAAATGTGTTAATACATAGTGTTTCTGACTCATGTCAAAAACTGTTCAGTTCAGTACAATTCACAGTTTTCTGTTGTGTTTTATTATTTATTAAGATTAAAAGACTGAAACACCCCATATTCAAATGATTTCTTATGGGACTAAAATGAACACATCCATCCAAGGGTGATTAGGGATGAAGGACCAGAGCATCTCCAAAACTGTGACTCTTGTGGGGTGTTCACGGTCTGCAGTGGTCAGTATCTACCAAAACTGGGCCAAACAAGGAAAGACTGTGACCCAGTGACAGGATCATGCAAAGGCTGGCCCATGTGGTCCAATCTAACAGACGAGTTGCTGTAGCTCAAATTGCCAAAAATCGTGATCCTGGTTCTGGTATAAAGGTGTCAGAATGCACAGAGTGTCGTAGAGTATAGGGCTGCATAGCTGTAGACCAGTCAGGGCGCCCATGCTGACCCCGTCCACTGCTGAAAGCACCAACAATGAACATGAGAGCATCAGAACTGGACCATGGAGCATTGGAAGAAGGTGACCTGGCCTTCATTTGGATGGTTGGATTTGTTTGCAGCACTTACCTGAAGAAGGCAATCCAGCGTAGGCAGTGTGATGCTTTGGGCAATGTTCGGATGGGAAACTTTGGGTCCTGCCATCCATGTGGATGTTACTTTGACACGTACCATCTACACGCTTTCATGGAAACAGTACGCCCTCATGGCTGTGGCCACTATCACAAAGCAAAAATGGTTGAGGAATGGTTTGAGGAGCACTGTGTATTGACTTGGGCTCCATCCTCCCCAATTTTAATCCAGTTTAATCATCTGTGGAATGTGCTGGTCAAACAAGAACAATTCATGGAGGCCCCACTTTGTATAACTTACAAGACTTCAAGGATCTGTTGCTTACATCTTGGTGCCAGATACCACAGCACACCTTCAATGGTCCATACCTCAACCATTTAGGCCTGTTGTGGTAGCATAAGGGGAACCAACAGAAAATTAGACAGGTAGTCAAACTGTTACATCAGAATATTTAAAAAGAAGGTGGGTGGGTGTGGGACAGCTCTGTGAACATACTGGGGACTATGCCAGTTCTAGAGAATCATCTAGAATCATCTATACTTGAAGATGCCATTGTTGCCAAAAGTTGTTTTTAACTATAAGGTCTGTACTATATATAACAAATGAAATATTTTAATCTTTATTATGAACAAACTGATAAAGGACTACAAAATCTATTTGGCTATGATTCTTGTGGATAGATTGATCAGAGAAAATGAACTGAATTATTTTAAAAGGTTTGAAGCATATAAAAAAGAGTCTAAAGACATTCAGATCTCACTGCATGCGTGTGTGTACACCTGTACTTGTATTTTAGGGATGGACACCAGCTTTCTGGTGCTGTGCATGATGCTGGCAGCAGATGTGACACCAGCTTCTGCTACAGCAAATGTAAGAGTTTTACTGCATTTATTCTTTTTTTGTATTCACTAAAGATTGTATACAGATTGTATACAGTGTAATATTGTGAAAAAAATGTTTTTTTACTATTATACTTTTTCTTTTCTTATCTTTAAGGCATGCTTAAAAAAACATATAGAAATCTGCCACTATAGATGCGGGTTGATATAACAGACTAATAGTTTTGCTCTGCAGTCCATGCACTTAGATTACTTACACACCACCTAGTGGTCAGATGTAGAAATGCATGGCATAAAAATGAGTCAGTCATGTTTCCTGCTGATTTTATGACCCCGAATAATGGTCTTGGTCACATTTTTTTTTAAATCCAGTAGTTTTGTTTGTTACTTGCCTTCTTCTAATTTTTTGGCATTTTACATTCATGTGATCATTTTACAAGCTGTTTTGATCTTTTATCTTTTATCCATCATTATATGCAGTTACTTTATTTATCTAATGACATATTTGTTTACGTGCGCTCTAGCCAAGCATCATAGAGACCCTCATTCTGGCCACTTTCCAGCGTCCCTGGCTCTGGGGTCTCTATGTCTTTGTTGTTGGACTCCCCATCGTTCTCTTCATAAGCTTCATGTGGCCAGACAAGGTACATTATACTTAAGAGTAGTTTGGTCTTCCAGAGAAATACGACGGCTCCAAAAAAACCTAAATCTTTAACTGTGTGGTGTGCTTGCTTACAGAGGTTTGGTCCCCCTGATCAACCATATTACTATAAGAAGAGTGATGAGGATCAATCAGATGACCTTGAGCTCTCACCACCAAGGAAATCGATAGAAAAAGGTAATTTATTATTATTATTATTATTATTATTATTACATGAATGCAACAGAAGTAGTCTATTTCTACAACATGAAATTTAAGATATGTAATGAAGAAATAAGTAAAGCATTATCTGAGCTCTTAGGCAAAGATCTTGTGACATTAATTACACAGTGTTTGGAAATAGCTAGCTTATATTTTCTTAAAATTAATTCAACAGCCCTTTAAGTTCCTTTACATCATATTAATTGGGCAAAATTATATATATATATATATAATTATATACAATTTCCTATTTGTTACTCTTTTTTATTGGAACCAGACAGTGATTATCTAATTTAGCTAGTTTATAACAATTTTTTGTTTTTTTTGACAAAGTCTAAGTAGGATTGTTACTAAACCTGCGGTCGGCCATGGAAACTGTTGATGAAACTTTTTGTCTGTTTCTGTATGTGTATCTAGATTCATGCACCAGAGCAAGAACCTCAGAACAGGAAACCCAACAAACTCACAAGAACCTGCTGAGAAGAAAGGCTAAGGAATGAATGGCATCCCCTTACTTAGGCAAACTAAAAAAAATGAACATAACCAATGTATTCGTATTTAGTTGCACATATATGGGTCCTATCATCACCCCATAAAACTGCTCAGGAATTATACAGAGGAACACGAAAGCTAACCTGACACCCCCTCCCACCAACTCACTACATCTGCAGGATATGCTGCAACAAGCTTGATTCACAGAGGCCGAAACCCACAGTTAACTGGACATAACATATGCCGTGTGTTGGGAAATGACACATTACTGCAGTAACTAAGTACTTCTATATATCAGTTCCTCTCGCCTGCTGTGTACATAACTGGTTCCACCAAAAAGTATACCTGTTTTTGAAGCTATGAACTTGAATCATAAAAACTAATAAAAATTTAAGATCACACCAGAGGATTTTTTTTTAATGTTCATCTTCTACAGTCTTTGCTTGATTCCTGTTTTGGCTGTTACAATTGAACTGTACACTGGCATTAGAGGAAATAATTGCGTTCTTGCTAGAAAATAAGTGAGAATAAATGTCAGTCTGTCCATTAGCCAGTTTAGCTTAGCACAAAGGCTAACTTCTCTATCCAAATGCTGCAACATTTTCTAAGAAACATATTTAAGATTACTACCTGTTATGAAGTTTACTTTTACTTGTGAGTAAAAAACGAGAACATCTGTTTGTCACAACAGCTGTACAGGTTCTCAGTTGATATCGTGCACACATTGCTTGAGAGTTGCTTGTGATACAGCCACCAGTAATGAGGGAAAAATCTATTATCCAGTTAGAAGCTGAGTGTTTCTTTGCTGTGACTAGGTGAAATCAGATGCAAGAGTGTGCTACATCCAAGGCCTGTTTATGATTGCCTTGGCCACTAGCTGATTGCTGTGGTTGCCTGTAGTTTGCATGGAAGATACAAACTCTTCTGCAAACTCTTGCTAATGACTATTTGAGTAGAAACATTATAGGATGAACTGGAAATGGTGAACATTCACCCTCAAAGTAAAAGTTGCACTTCATTGCTACAGCAACACATTTCAAAAAGTGTAATGTTTTCATTGAAGGCTAATGTTCTCCTCTTCTGGTTTTGTGTTTTATTACCACCTGGAGTGTAGTTGGACAGTTTTTACAGATGAGCTGGTGTGTTCTGTGTAAAGTACAGGCGACCGCGGCAATCTGCAAGCAACCAAAGCAAAAAAGAGGTTTTTTTGCCAACTGGTCAGGCAATACACATTTTTCTGTAGCAACCAGTGGTTGCCAAGCAGTCAGTGACCAGTCTCTAGGACTGCGTGACTGGGCTTTACCAGTCAACTTTCACAGCGACTACCAGCAACTTCAAGCAATCACTTGCTATTCTGTGATTGTTTCCCATCCCTGTGTGACTGGTGATTTATTTAGTTGATCCTACATTTTCAAAAATAGTGGACAAATTAACATCACATGATTAGTTGTCACATGACCACTCATGCTAAACTAAGCTAACCTGCTACTCCAACTATATATTTAGGATACAGATGTGAGAGCGGTGGCAAGTACCTTGTTTAACTTTACTGAAGAAAAAGGCATATTTACACAATGTATGCCTGCTGTGACAGCCAACACTACTATATACTATTACATCCTCCTACAGCATCACTGTCTAAAGCTGTCATTGTTTGGTTATTAAAGCTTTCAACCAACAGAAAACTTGCCTCTTCTTCCCTTGAAATGAAATCACTAAAAGCCACTTAATACAGTCGAGTCTCTTTGTAATCCTTTGAGATAAAATATCTTCTGCTCTTCCTGCTCCTGTTAGAGTTGACCTTCAGTGGCATTTAGCTGCTGGCAACATCTATTTAAAATGGCACAACACTCACTCATCAACAAAATGACTACTTGACTCTTTAATGACACTGACAAAGAATGCCATACAGATCAGTGATAAGTGGTGGATGGATCTGCAGACTATCACCAAATGCACATTTTTGAAAAGGAATAACTTCAAATAACCTTCTGTTAAAATTGTTTGAAAAAAGTCTGTTCTCTTATTTTATGGTGTTTTCCTGAAACCGTGGCTGGATTTTGGGAAGCGGACATCTGTTCTGGATATTTGCTGCATATTTCTTCACTGTAGAGAATCAGGTATTTGGTCAAGTTCTTCTTGTTCTTCTTGGGCACAATCGTGGTTTTGTTCCAGCTGAGGGGAAGATCCAAATAGCAGCATTTGCTCAGGGGCAAAAATCAAAGAGATAAAACCAAACTGGAAAAAGCGAAATACTTATTCATTTGCGACTTCTTGCCACTTATTGGTGTTGTGATATCCAAACACGAAGAGGATGAGAGGCTCTCTGTTGCTGCTGCTCATACTGACAGCTTATATCCAGTCTCTGTGTGTAAGTACGTGGATCTGACACGTTTCTTTTTACATAATTTACCAGGTAGGCTGATCATTTGAATTTAATTTTAAGTTGTATTTACTTCATTTTTTCCTAAACCACAGCAAATGTCAAATGAAGTTCTTCTGCCTAATGTATGATGTTAGCTGTGTGTCGTATTGACCAATTAACAATGCAATCTACCATTTAAGCATATTTTGACAAATGATGAAATCAACTTAGCCACGTAACTCTAATTATGTCTTTTTTTTTTTTACCTATTTTAAATTGCAGGACATATACAAACTCAGAACAGTTCATATTTAAATATTTATGAAGATTCATTGTAGGATCAGATTAAAGTTGTACCACTCAGGAGGCAGAGCCTCAGGTTACCTACCAAGTGGAAATTTGATAGCTTGATCACTGGCTCTTCTGGTCTGCACAGGCAAGATACTTAACCCCGAACTGCCCGAGTATGTGTCAATGGTAGGCAAAGTGTTTAGGCAGGCAATAAAGAGTGGAAGACTGCTGTATAAGTACCAGGCTATATTTCCCCAAATGATTCAGTTTGAATTGTACAGCCTGATCTTGAATTTAACATAAGAATAAAAGTAAGTATTAAACAATGGCACTTTATGTGGCGTATCAGATTTCAAAATTATAGTTATTCAGCTTGTCAAAACTGCAAATGCACATAAACATTAACTGGATATGAAGCTTGGAGCAGAGGGTTAAATGTTGATTTGACTGGAAGCTGATGCTTATTTTTTTTTTACTAAAGAAAAGTTTTAGTGATGTGTTGCAGGGTTAGATTCAGTTTTGTTGTATAATCTATGTTTCACTCTGTATATCAGCATAACATTGGATACCTATCATATGTTATGTGTAGAGGAGGGAATGAGAATGAATGATGATTCTACAATTACAGCAGTACAATTATGTGTGTGTAGGCGTCAGACGGTTGCCGTGAGGAGGCGGCTCGTCTGCGGGAGCAGGAGAATCTTCTGAAGGGCCAACTTCAGAAACAAGAGCTCCTTCTGCACAGATTACAGCTCCTGAACCAGCCTCGCAACAACAAAGTCAGAGGTGACCAGAGCCAGGACAGACAGTATGCAGGTCAGGGCAACACCTTCAGGACTAGACTAAAAATATCTTCTTTGAAAATCTCCTGCCGCAGAATCACAAACCAGATAATGTGTTAAATACAAAATATGTGTCTACATATTTAAATTTGAGGGTGTATGCATCAGATTGCTCCCAGGTCTTCAGCGCTGGCCACAAATCCAGTGGTTTATACAGAATCAAAGCCAATGACAGCCCTTCTCCAGTCCAAGTGTACTGTGATATGAGCGACGGAGGTGGTTGGACCATCATTCAGAGACGGATCAGCGGAGCTCGGACATTTAACAGGTGTGTCTTACATCTAACAGCAAGGGTAAAAAAAATGTATTATTTACATTTTAAAAAATTTCTATTTGCCTACAAGGTCATGGGAAGAGTACAAGAATGGTTTTGGGGACATGGATGCAGAATTTTGGCTCGGAAATGACAACCTGCATTACATCACCGAACAAGGTATTAGCAATGCACTATATTATTCTTATTGTTTAAAGGTGCAGTAACTGATTATCAAGTGGAACACAATAATGGCAGAACATTGCTCTCTGCTCTTGTTCACTACGCAATGACTTGTGGGTAAAAGTCAGTGTCCTCTGGCGTCAGTGGAGTAGTTACAGGTTTTGGACATGTTTTGACGCAACAACGATAGTGTTTTGGCCGCCACCATGATGTTATTATTAGTATTATGTTTTTATTTTATTTTATTTTTTTGAAGCCAGATGCTATCAGCTAATGTTAGCAAGCTTGGTTAGCATGATGAATTCATAAACTCTAAAACTGAAATAGCACTAATTAGCAGATATTTGTGTTTGTGTGTTGCACTAAGTAAGCAACATTAACAAAATACTAGAATTTCACTCACCAAAACTGATGCACAGACTTCCTGTTGCAATATGCAAAAATGTAACAAACACAGTTGGGTGGTTCAGGTCAGTGAATACTATTAGAGGAGGTGAGGTGCTAGCTACAGCTACATCTGACCGTCACAGTTTAGTAACACTAAATTCCCATAAACCAAATACAGCCTGTTGAGATGTGATTGGTCAATACTTGGACTATAGACAGACTACAAACATAAACCAGAAAGCTTTGAGTACAAAAACATTGAATGCATAAAATCACATGGTGCACAAAAGAAGTTATTACTGCTTAAAAAACTGCTACAGATCCTTATTGTGTTTGCAGGGGTCAAGATTTTAAATTGCTTTAAAATTGTCATGTTTGTTATGTTCATGTGTTTGTTCCAGGGAATTATACTCTGAGAATCAACTTGGAAGATTTCGATGGTAACCAGCGCTACGCTGAGTACAAGAACTTCAGAGTCGCGGATGAAAAGGTAACGATGCTAGGCGACCGCTAAACTAATAGATAGTAGACTTGACAGTCATTTAATGTGTTTGATTGCTGCTGGGGAAAATAATCTTGAATCTCATGCATGTCTCTGATATATCTTATATCTGGTTTTCTTCTCTCTATGAGATTGTACCATTTTTAAAAGATCGATGCTAATTGAAAGAGACTGAACAGAAATATGAAGCTACAGTCAGCTGCTGGTTAGCTTATCATAGCATAAAGACTAAAATTTGGGAATTGTAACATAAGAGGGTTAAGTTTTCTCATTCTGAGTCGGTCTAATTGAATTTTATCCATCCATCAATTAACTTCTTATGTGTTGTTAAATGATGGCAGCAGCATGCTTGAAGCCCCACTCCCCCAAAACAAGTTCAAGTTCTTCCTGGTGGGTCCCCAGATATTCGAAGACCAGATGAAATATATGTAATCTCTCCAGTAGGTTCTGGGTCTTCCCCAGGGTTTCCCATCAGTTGGGTAACTTGTATCATACTTCAGCTGTTATTTTAAACTTATAGCAGCTGACAATCTCTTATTGTATCCTTCTCTTTAGGATTACTATCGCCTTAGCTTTGGAGTCTATGTAGGTACAGCTGGAGATGCTCTTTCTGGAACCTATCAGGTTGGGGTTTCAGACTGGGCCAGCCACCAAGGCATTAAATTTAGCACCTATGACCAGGACAACGATAACTACAAGGGAAACTGTGCCGAAGAAGACAAAGGAGGCTGGTGGTTCAACAAGTATGGGGTTTGCCCATTCATCAAAAGATTTGCAAAGATGGAAAAGTATTTATCAGTCATCCATTATCATAAAAAATAACAAAAGGACATTTGTTTTTTCACACTCCTCAGGTGTCACTCAGCCCATCTCAATGGCAGATACTATCCCAGTGGGTACTACAACTCTGTAACAGATGATGGTGTAGTTTGGTACACTTGGAGAGGATGGTGGTACTCTCTGAAAACCAGCATCATGAAGCTGAGACCCACTGCCTTCGAAATTGATCCCATTGATGACCCCAATGTGATTCATCGCAGCCCCGATTCACAGGCCGAAGAAGATCTCAAATCAGTTGTGGGCAGAAACTAATTAGAAAACAGTACTTTTACAGTAATACTGTAAACATTTTTCCTGTGTTATTGGACTATATCTTAATGGTAAATGGCAAGTAGAGAAGTAAAAAGTGGATTAACTCGAATTCATTATTTTTCCTATACCGGTATTGGGAATATAAAAATAAACAACCCTTCTTAGCTTATCTTAGTAGGAGATGCTTATGAAATACTGTTTTATAGCTCCATGTTACAAGAGGAAGTAGAATGCACACACAGCTGTCTGTTTTGGTGGAGAAAAGGGGAATCTGATGTCAGTGTGTGTGCCAGACACAGGCGCAAACATTGAAGTGAAAGGAGCCATTATCATGTCACTGAAAATAGTTGTAAGAGGAGTTGATGTTGTCATAAAGTCATACAGACCGAGAAGATAGACAACATAGCACTGAAGCCAATGCTATTTCTTTGGCACACACAAACAGTCTGCCCCAGTGCAGCTGTGGCTACAACTGTAGCTGCCTCCACCAGTGTGTGAATGTGATAGTGAATGAATAGTACAATTGTACAGCGCTTTGAGGGCCCCGAAAAGCGCTATATAAATGCAATCCATTATTATTATTATTATTATTATTATTATAAATAGAGGCTTAAAAATACTATGCATGGACTGTTATCCACTTACAGGCTGCGGACACACCGTCAACTCCATATTCCTCTTATTTGAATTATAACCATAATTCCAGAAATAAAACATGCAAGTCCTCCCTGTTATTTCATAATGCTGAATTAACTAGTTGTGTTGTTCTAATGCTGTTGTATTTGTTTCTATTCTTTTATTAAAAACGTTAAATATCAAATTTCTTGTGACACCTTTATTTGAATTCTGACATTTTGTGAGCACATTTTGCTACTCCACATGCCAAATCACTGTCACTCAAAGGTGGAATTCAACCTTATCCACAACTTTTTGCACTCTTTATTCTGTACCGTTTATGGCTTACTAAAATAAAATAATAAAATAATAGACTCCCACATGACTTTGTACAGGACTGCTTGCCTACATATTGTGACGAGTAAATGTATGAATCGATGTATGTTAATGTTTAATTTTTCGTCTAGGTCAGGTTGGACTGAACGCCATCGACCAAACAGCAAGGCTTATATGTAATCTGAAGAAGGATACTGACAATAAAAGAAAGCCACCCAGATTACTTGACTGACAATAAGTCCATGAACTGACAACTGTGTATTATCACTGGATCGCTGGATTTTTCAAAGGAGGATGGCTTATTTTATTTTTATAAAGCCTTTTGGAGTTAATAATGGCCTAACTACAAATTTGTGCCAATCATTACTAGTGCGTCAATTATGAGAAAATGCAAGCCTGTGATTATCATTATAGAAAGTAGGGATGAGGGCAACAGGAAATCGGAATGCAAAATAAATATGTGTGAAATCTAAATTATCATTGTGTAAATACACAGTATCGCCTTTGTTTAAGCCAGTATCTGTAAAATAAAAA
Organism: Simochromis diagramma; assembly: GCF_900408965.1. Classification (NCBI taxonomy): domain Eukaryota; kingdom Metazoa; phylum Chordata; class Actinopteri; order Cichliformes; family Cichlidae; genus Simochromis; species Simochromis diagramma. The sequence goes on from NW_024387477.1 coordinate 1,219,646, forward strand.
AAATCTACGCAATCATAAGCCAACTATTATCCTCTATCTGGCGGTGTGCTTAATTAGCATAACCAACTTGCCCGATGGGCGGTGCTTTCCCTGCTACAGATAGGTTCAAGTGAAAGCCCCGTCCAATCACACCATCTCTAGAGTTAAAACAGACGCGCCGTCGGTGGTTAATGCCGGCGCTGATTGGCTAACACCCTTTCACGTTTAGAGAGATTGTCAGTCAGCTGGAGCTCAAGTAAAACAACACAATACTTGTTTTTTTTTATCTTTCAGGGGCTTTTGAACTGGAGACATTTTTTCTCGCTGCGTTTATGGCACCTTTAATACATTACTAAACGGCCCGTGGAACGTTCTTTTACGGAGAGAAAAGCGGGAATGTAGCGTTGTTATCGTCCACCCCAATTTTTAACGATAGGTGAGTAAGCTAACGTTAGCTGAAGTTAAATTGCTTAATTAGCACGCGAGCTAGTTAGCCGCCTGTTGCAGTTAGCTTGGCAGCCAAAGAACACAGAAGTTCGAGGTTGCTCGACTCTTCCTTGTATTTTATGATTTTTTTTCTTCCTCGTTTTGAAGCAGGTAACGGCAACTTATGCTGGCTTTCTAGCGTAGCTTCTTGCTAGCTTAGATTGTAAACGACAGTCGGTGAGCTACCCTTCCACCGAAAGTGTCTCCAAGGTGACGGTGGTTGTTTCTCCATCCATTTACTCCCTGCTCTCTCCCTCTCTCTGCTTTCTGATAGCTCCTGACGCCTTTCCCAGGAGAAGCCCGGTGCCCTCTTTTGTTGTCTGGAGCGCCGTGTTGTGGCTGAGAAAGCTCTCGGGGGTCCGTGATTGTTGCTGCCAGGCGGGCCGACGCTAGGAGCGTGGGGGAACATAGCGGCGTGTGTCTGGTGAGGAGATGTCAGAGCGGGGATGCCTCTTTTTGGAGACAGTTTTGTAGGCGAGGGTATACACGAGTGTACACAGTATACCTCCCGCTGGGACTTGGCGTGCAAACCAGCGGAGCGAGGTTTCAGCATAACTAGCAGTGACACATATATGGATGGTGGGGTCGCAGTATGCCCACCCCCTCGAGTACCACTACATCATCGGCTGGAGGGAGAAGCAATACCGGGGGAGAGGAAGAGGGGCCCATGTCCGCAGCTTCTACCTCAATCGGCTCATCTTTCCGGTTCGTCCCAGCCTTCTGCCTGGGCGTGGTGGCAGCAGTAGTATTTCAGCTGGCATGGGGAGGCCTGTCTCTCACCTCGTTCTTCTTAAAGCTCTTCATCTATGTGTCATTCGCCCTCCTGTGTTTCCTGGCTGGGAGCTTTGCCCTGCTGGTCAGGAAGAGTCCTCTCAAAGTCAGCTGCTTTAACCGGAGCAGGAGGCAGCCTTCTGAATGGCTGGAGTTCTTCAACAAGCTCATGGTAAGAAGACCCCTTAAATTCATTAAGGGACATGCAGCACACCTCCAGGAACACACAAACTGTAGCTCTGTGCGACATCTCATTAGGATCACACTGTGTCTCATCAGAAAACATTGTTTACTGCTGACATGCAGACTTATATCCAAGGGCTTTTTGCACACTCTGCGTTATTGACAAACTAGATCTGTTGAGCATCTGATGTTTTACATTTTGCCTCCTGATTTGGCCTTCTCAACCATTGCACCCCCTTGTTTCCTGCCCCAATTAATTTCCTTCCACCTCAGCATTTGTACCCACTCTGTCTCTCTGATGATGTCTCCCGACTCTTTTATCCTTGCTGTGTTCTATAATAGAAGAGGTACAGTCATTCTTCTGGATTTAGCCTGATTCGCAACACTGAGCACATGCATACACACAACAAATGGTAATTTATTCTTTAAGGAAAGCCTTTGGGTGTTTGCAGCCGGTTGATGGCATCCCTCAGCCCAGCGGCTGTCTTTCATCTGTGATGTTTGATGTTCTGTGGCGCTTATGACTTATTGATGTTGACAGTGGATGAGTATTGTCACAAACATTAGTCTGAGTGACATGTTGCACGAGCTGTGACCAATTTAGGCTGCTTCATTTGTCATGATTTTAGGCCTTCTGGACACACAGTTCTAAGTCCTAGCTCTCTTCTCTCCTTGTATTTCCTGTTTTTATGTTGTTCCTTAACTGGAATTGCCTGTTTGGCTACTTTTCAGGTTCGTTTTTTGGTGCCAGTTCAGGAGTCAAGCCAGAGCAGGAGGGTGGTGGTGTCGCACAATGTGGACAAAACCCTGAAGGAAGGTAATTAGTCACCTGTTTTATGGCACATTTATGTGAATGCATGAGGAGCTATTGATGTGTGAGGAGATTTTGATATTCTAGCAGATGATGTTAAAAAGAACTTAAAAAACCCCCAATTGCTTCTTCTGTTTCTGCCATTTTTGTGGCATCCTGTCTTTATAGAGTAAAATGTGTGAGCGAATCAGGATTCTGAAATTGGATCATATGACAGTCAGACGTCTGAGATCACTTGAGAGTCAAGTGTGGTCATTTTTTGAAAGGCTTTAAATTGGCGATTGCAGAAGAGTGAGATTTTCATTGATTATTCATGCTACTTTTTTGAAGGACTTCAGAAGCAAAAAAACCCCAAAAACTTCAGAAGCAAACATGAATGTGTCTTCCTCTAAACTTCAGTTTCAGTTATTTCAGTGTTTGAATTCCACGTATAAAAAGTTCAAAATTCCATAAAAAGACTTTTCCTTTAGCGTTTATGCTCTTTTCAAGCTCTGCATTTTTTTTTGTTTTGTTTTGTTTGTGGACTCTACCGTAGTAGCTTATCTTACACTGGGCCTCGGTCTAGCCTCTCAGTTCATAACACTGTCTGAAACAAAATGTTTCAGCTCCCTTTCCTGTCCATTAATGCTCCTGATTGGCTGCCACTCTCAAACAAAATACATGAACAGCAGCTGTGGTCTTAACTTTGAGATGACTGTAATAAGGACATCCATTCTCACTGGTGTTATTCAGAGTTGAGAGCTGGGAAAACGTAAAACTTTTAAAATGTAGTACTTTACAGCATCAACACTGCCTTCTCTCCAGTCATCGAATTAGACATATTTTGGTGGCATTACAATACACTGTATAATACTGCACTTCGACAGTGGTGATTCAAAAGGATAGTCATGTTGATTCTTATTGTGGCTGGCTCTGTTTTGAAAAAAAAAAAAAAACTTTGCTTTTTTTCATATTGAAAACTTGAAGCTTACACAGCATTAAAATCTGTTTTTCACTCTCAGTAGTATTAGGAGACCTTTCCTGAAATGACTGACTGATGGAAAAAGTTTCAACTTCTGTTTTTGACAAAATTGCTGACTGACGGAGCTCTGCTTCTGTCATTCACCACGACCTGTCACCCATCTCTCCCACACATTAAACCAGTAGAAGGTTAAAGACGCGTACACACTGGGAGCCGCAAACAGACACTCGCACACCCATGCACGCTCAGTAGATCAGTGCATGTGCCTGCCAAGTAACAGATGGCTCCAGGATTTACACCGAGGGTGTGTGTTTGCACATCCTTCTGTGTGTTTTTAAAAAATGGTCCTTTGATTGCAGTGTGATACAAGTTTATGACATTATTAGCTTTATAATCAAGACGTGCTGTGTCAGTGAACTGATGCCTTGATATACCTTGATGATGTTTTGTGGGATTCTTTAGAGTGATGCATTTAAAGCAAGCAGAATACTTACATTCTAGTTAGAACCTTTCCAGAGGAGCTTACTGTGAGTGCTCAACACAAAATACCTTCTGAACTGTGTCTCATTTATTTTATTCTTTTTTTTAAAAAAAAAGATGAAGAAGTAGTATGAGAGCATAATGTTGTTTGAAGTGGAAACTGAGAAATGGAGCAAATCCAATTGTGCAAGATTGGTCTTTATCTGTTATTAGAGTGCTAACCTCTCTAACCATTCATCCCCCCCTCTTCATCTGTTTCTAAAGCACTGATCCTGGTCAGTTCCAGTGCCTAAAGGCACACATAGAGGTTGTATGGTCGCTTAACTTGCATGTCTCTGGTTAAAGGGAAAAACCCCAAGAAGGTGACAAAGTATGTGCTTTACAGTCATTCCTTACAAGAGTGAATGCTGGTCATGTCCGTTGTGAGTATTAGGGTGCTTCTCCTCCTGTTCTGCAACATACAGTACATGTTGATAATGTGCTGTATATAATCTACAGAGGGTTAGCTTGGATCACTGCATACACTTCAAAGACAGAGAGATTCTGCATTTAGTTAAAAGATCCCAACAGAACAATTGGTTTGGTTCACACATTAAAACTGAATTTCACAGAGAAGGGGAAGTGCCACACTGTTCTTCAAAGCACAACTCGATCAATATGCAGTTATTCAAGTGATAATATTAATTTAATTTTTACAGTTGAATTCATTTTTTTTATGTATATGTTGTACTGTTTAGAATACTGGACGAGCTGCTCATATTTAGATTGCATCTGATTTTTTTTTTTTTTCCCTGTGATTTTGCTCTTTGTGCAGTTTGTAAGTTAAAGATTTGACCAGTAAAATCTGTTTTTCAGCAGCTAGTTAAAGCAGAGCGCTCACTGTTAAGCTATGGTGTTCCCAGGGTTAAAATTAACCTTCCAGTTGCAGCTGTCTGTGTGGAGTCTGGGTGTGTTATTTATATATTTCTGTCAGTTTTTTCCAGGTGCTGTAGTAGGTGTCTCCTTCTATATTCTTCCTGTAGTTACATCATTTGAAAGTGAGTGTGAGGGATTGCCTTTGTTTTGTTTGTTTGGTTTTTTTTTTGTGCATCTAAGGGTCAGCTCTGTGATGAGGTGGTGAGCTGTCCAGTTTCCAGTTACAGCTTTCCCCTCACAGGATGAATGCTGGGATAAGCTCTCGGGGGGGAGGGCTGGGGACCGTTTACAGAAAAGCGGGCACAGAAAGTAGATGATGGAAAGCGTGAACCACCCTCCAGCTTTCATAGGCTGCACCTGGGCTTTGGGGAAATGAAACTCGATGCACCCGTTGTGGTCTTCAGTGGCTCATTGAAAACAGAGTTTATAAAGGGTTTGTGTTTTGTTTTGTTTTTTTGTGCATCAAAAGTTTGAAATGTAAAAAAGCCATTTGGTGTTACTGTCAGAAGAGTACTGACTGCAGCTGTTTGTCTAGTCTAACAAAAACTGGATTTAGATTTTCTTTTGCTGTCTCCGCAGTGTTTGACTATGCCTACAGAGATTATATCCTGTCCTGGTACATTCCTTTGAGTCATGATGAAGGCCAGTTGTACTCCATGCTGTCAGAGGACTGGTGGCAGATGATCGGGCAGTTGAGATCCAGGCTTGCTGAGATCGACCTCGTCAACGTAGTGTGTTATGACAGCATCCGGATTCTACACACACACTTCACCGACCTCAAAGCTGCATCTGCAAGGTGCACTAACACACACTCTTTAATTGTATGAAGTTCTCCCACAATATTCATCATCTGCAAATCAAGGATGGGAAAGCTAGTGAAATAATGTGTTGTTACTGTCAGAGTCACTGAGCCTCTAACAGCTTTCTTTGCACAGGTATGACTCACAGTTGTTTATCAGGAAATATGTTCCATCTTTGATTTGTTACTGAAAAAGATTTCTCTTCCCACCAGTGTCCATACCTAGTACCATAATTTTATGTACACAAATGGTGTGAAATTACTGCAATTTGGTCCAGCGTAACCGCATTAAAATCCCCCTTCAGTGTGTGCCAGGTACACTATCACACATGCGCGTGCAGGAAAAAGAACAGACAGAGCGATGATTCACACATCATCTGGTTTTATTATCTTGGCCAGTCAGACGAGACTTATGATTTGATTGCACTGCTGTGATGTCTGGTCTGCCTAATTTCCAATTGCTTGGGAACAATGTAGCGGCAGCAGCATGTCTTTAGAAGCAAAAACAGCGAGCTACAACACAGCTGAAGTATGAATAACAGAGGCAGCGAAGCTTTAGCTCACGTAATATAATCGGACATCTAAGCTGTGACAGAATAACACTTCACTGCAGCTCCGTCTATTTGTGTGTGTGTGTGTGTCCGTGTGTGTGTGTGTGTGTGTGTGTGTGTGTGTGTGTCCGTGTGTGTGTGTGTGTGTGTCCGTGTCCCCAGACCAGAGGAAGTGGCTCGGCCGTTTCCTCTCCATCCCTGTTTGGTCAGTCCGGAATCGGAGCTGGCCTTCCTCCGCTGTGTAGCCAGACTACTACTGCTATGTCTGCTGCCACAAAAGGATGCCAAGTCGCACACACTACGCTGCTGTCTCACTGAAGTCATCACTAATAAAGGTACATAACTTCCTTGGGGATTAATAAAGAATTCTGATTCTAATTGGTCATTGTCACAAACTGTGAAGTCACATATATGCATTATTGTTGTCAAAGAATAATATGTTCTGTTTTAATGTACCTTTTATGAGTCATTGCTTTTTTTGTCTTATGGATTGTTATTACAAGTAGCAGTCGTTGAATGTTTATATCTTTATTTTGGCTCTACTCAAAGTCATTAAACACAAGAGTAGTTGAATCAGCTCCACAGTGCAGACACGGTGATGAAATGTGCACCATCCTCTTGGTGGACTCAGTTTGTCAGTGTCACACTCCCATAATTGGGGAATTAAACATACCCTGTGAATGAATTTCATTTAAATAGAATGAAACTTTACTCAACACATTAGGACACAATTCATGATAAGCACAGTTGTAATTAAAAACACAAATGGTGTCTCCTTTCCTCTAGTTGTTTAATAGTTGCACCTGCTCAGTGAAAGAGATGTAACACTGAGGTGTTGTTGACATAGATGCATAACATTCGCAGCTCTTCAGGTGTGTTTGATAAACAAAGAATAAATATACAATATTCTGCTGAATAGTTTTACTCTTTAATATACAATACTATGTAGAACTCTTGAGTTCTTTAATTTCTTTTGATTTTGCTAGGAAAATAAGAAACGGGTGCAGCGATTTATTGAATCATAGCCAAGCATACATGTGAATACAATAATATAAGGCAAAAACAGAGTCTGTACAATTCTCACTAGTTTTAAAGTCAATATTTGTATGACCACCTTTATTCTTCAGCACAGTCTGGTATAGTTCATTTCAGGTCTTCTTTGGGTGTTGGCTGTCTTTTGTTTGTTTCTGTGTCGATGATCCCACACTGCCTCAGTAATGTTGAGGTCTGTACGCTGGGAGGCCAGTGTGTGTGTTCCAGTGTGTTCCCCCTTTTTTTAAATTTTTTTTTATTTTTAAATATCCACACATGCTTTTACTGCATTGGTAAAATGCAGTAATCATCACTCCATTATCACTTACTTCTGCCACTGATTCTTCTTTTTTTTTGGACATATCTCCACCTTTTCTCCCTGTTCCCATTCCTTAAGAATGACTTCTTTACAGTCAGCCTTCCGAGACCATTTCTGGTGACGTTTGAACAAACAGTATTTAGATCAGCTGCAGGGTCAGATGGATTTCTCAGGTCCTGTGTCACGTCTTTGTTGGTTTTTGCCTATTACATGACTTTCACTTACACTCCATCTGCTGTAGATTGCTTTTTATGCCTGTCACTTCTTCTTTTGTCCTCTACTTTGCCAGTTTCCTCATTTTCTTTTACCCCTATTTTAAACCATGTAGATGTAAACTTTGTCAAGATATGACAAGATCACCTTGTTGGTGCATTTTCTGCCTGTCAAAGTGTCCTGCCGTTGGCATTTTTACTAGATTTGAATAAAGAAATTGGAACAAATATTATTGTGACAGGCTTTTAGCAACAAAGCGCCTAAAAATACAATATAAACTGTCTCTTTGCTAAGTTTCCTGGTATGTTTGGAGACAGCATTGCTTCTTTTCTTGAATTAGATGCTTGCTTTTTTGACTGATTTGAATGAATGACTCGTAGGTCAGTGTGGCTCAACAAACAAAAACATTCCTCTGGACAAAGACTGGACTCATATTCCTTCCAGTCTTTGTACCTTGAATAAAGGCCAGGGGATGAGGGGAGTAACAATAGTGAAAATAATAATTTTCTTACAAAGGATTCAACTCAGAGAGATTATTAAATAGCCAAAGGAAAAGGCTTTGCTGCTCACTAGTAGCTCCACCATTAATTTCAGTCCAAACTCAGGCAAAGCACTTCACTACAGCTCATCACTCTCAGGCTGGCACACACTGAGTCCGAGCAACTCCACACCAGATCTTTTTATAGTGTTGGATGATGATTGGTGAGCAGAGCATGCTCCACACTGGTGGCTCCTCACAGGAAAACGTGTGGCAGCTGCAGGCAGGGGAGAAGGAAAGCAGAAAACACCCACTAACACAACCTGTTAGGGTTGTAACAAAATATAACAAATGACGAGTGGCTCACAGTCTTTGGACATTACTGCATGTTATAAATAATTTAATTGTCATCTAATTATTGAGCATTGCAAAATGTACTCTTAGCTGTTGTAACAGCACTGACTCATAAGGGAAGTGTGGCAGTGAAGCAAGGAGAGGAAAAAAGAATGCAGGAAGATACAGAACACTTTTTCTTCTTCTCCTGCATTGCAGCAGAGCGCCGCACTGTTACTGCTGCACTTGGCTCTTGTTTCCAGAGTACATGTTGGTTTACATGGTGTGAAACAAATGTGCAATTTTGCTGGCCCGACACATGAATCAATGGACTTTTGTTATTTATCTGTAATGTTTTACTGCATGTTTGAGCTGTTCTGGAAAATTTACCTGCTGAAAAACCGGAAAACTTCAAAAAAAGTTGGAATTCAACTGAGAAAAACTGGAATCTTACAAACTCTGTGGTCATCCTTTCCTCTTGAGCAGGTGTGTTGTCAGTGTTGTTTTGAATGCAGCTGTTGTTGTGTTCCTACTGTGAGAAGGAACGATGAAACGATAGTCTTAAGAAAATGTGTGATATCTTGATGTCTAGCTGCTGTTCTGTTTCTAGAACTGCATTCCTCCACTTCCCACACCTAGGATTTTTTTTTTTTTTTTTTTTTTTTTTTTTTTTTTTAGTTCAGTGTCTCATTTTATTATGCGTCACAGAGATCTGAGGTTCTAATTTGTCCGTCCTTTTTACATCAACGTATTTTTATCGTGTGTGTGTGTGTGTTCGTTCTCCAGTCCTGAAGCCGTTGGTAGAGGTACTCAGCGATCCAGATTCCATAAACAGGATGTTGTTGTCTCAGCTGGAAAAGAGGGAGCAGCAGGCTGAGCAGCAGAAGAAAGCCTACACCTACGCTGCCTCCTATGAAGACTTTATCAAACTGATATCAACTTCTACTGATGTCAATTTCCTCAAGCAACTCAGGCATGACATTGACAACGTGCACACACACACAGTAGATGCCTACATTACCTCATTTAAGTAGACTATCCTGTACCTACATAGAGTCAAATTAAACAAACCACGTGTGTCCTTATATACATAATGTCAAACATGTTAACCGGGCAGTCTTAGCCACCAACATGTTTGCTGCTCAGGGGTTACCATGGGAACAGACAATGTCTCTGCAGCAATATACTTGATCTAAATGCGGGGTAGACATGATACTGCTATATTGTCTCGTTAGTTTGAGAAATGGTGGCTCAGTACTGGCTTCTTTTTGAAATGTTTATTCTTTTTGTTTGTTTTGATTTATTTTGGCCTCGTCACTTTCCATACTATATTTCCATCTTTCTGTGATGTAATTCATCTAATAATTGTATTTGTCTCCCGTCTTTCCTCCTTTTGTAGGTATCAGATCGTGGTAGAGATTATTCATGCCACCACCATCAGCAGCCTGCCTCAGCTCAAGAAGCAGAAAGGTACAGACAACACTACAGTTTCCTGCATTTAAAATGGTAAATGGCCTGTATTTATATAGCGCTTTACTAGTCCCTAAGGACCCCAAAGCGCTTTACATATCCAGTCATCCACCCATTCACACACTGTTGATAGCAAGCTACATTGTAGCCACAGCCACCCTGGGGCGCACTGACAGAGGCGAGGCTGCCGGACACTGGCGCCACCGGGCCCTCTGACCACCACCAGTAGGCAACGGGTGAAGTGTCTTGCCCAAGGACACAACGACCGAGACTGTCCAAGCCGGGGCTCGAACCGGCAACCTTACGATTACAAGGCAAACTCCCAACTCTTGAGCCACCTCAAAAGTATGGCAGCGTTTCAGTTCACGTTCACTGCCCCTAAAAAGCTAGCCAGTTATGCAATATAGGCATTCATTCATAGAAGTAAACAATAAGAGTACAGTCACAATTCTGCTTGTTTTGCAACAATTTGAAGAGAAGTGATGTGAACATTTATCTGTCAGACACTTGCAATATGCCTGAGTTCAGCCTTGTGTCAAAGACTTTTAAGGACCAGGAAGTGACAATGAAAGCGAAGTTTCAGGACAGCTGTGTGAGCTTCTGCTGAGGAAATAATGTGAGCGTGGTTATAATGACATTACCAGAGCGAATTTAGTCGTAAATGTATTACAGCAAAGGCTGATGGGAATACATCATTAGTGTTGCAGGTGGTTGGGTCTGAAGGAAAGTATTGTATGTAAAAGTTTGAAATGGATGGACACACAGCACCAGCTGATACAGATTTACAAACAAAACAAGGGAATGAGTGGATTTGAACTGCCCTGCAGTGCAGTGCCTAATTTTTATTCTCATTGATTGAGGGGGGAAATGGTCCATAAACTGTCTCCATGTGCACTTTTAAACACTATACTGTCTATACTGTGTGATCCTGCTGGACTACACAGTATAGACCAGCACTTTTCAATTTGCTTTTGGGGATTTTGGAGACCCAGTACTGGTTTCTGTTTGCACAGGCTGTTTGCTGTTGAAACACACAGTCCCTGTTCAGCAGTGAATGAATTCATGAGTACATTTAAAGGCCAGTCGGCTGTAGAAACTGCAAGTGCATTCACATGCTGTATCTGAAAATCAATGACCAATAAAGTTCACTTGCTGGTGTGCTTAGCTTGAAGCACATTTTCATAGAATCAGGCCATCGGTATGTATCAGCTTTATCCCGATAGTTCAGTGGCTCCACACCAGGTGATTGTGCGCCTTTGTGTTATTATGTGGCCAGAACTTGCTCAGACAGGCTTTCCCTCTCCCTTAGAGAAAAAAGGTAAAGAGTCAGCAGCCATGAAGGCCGACCTGCTGAGAGCCAGAGATATGAAAAGATATATCAATCAGCTGACTGTTGCTAAGAAACAATGTGAAAAAAGGATCCGCCTCCTTGGAGGGCCAAACTATGAGAATAGTGAGGAAGGAGGGGCCGATGACAACGACGAGCCTCAAAGCCAGAAGGTAAATAATATATCATGTAACTCAGCGGTCCCCAACCTTTTTTGCGCCACGGACCGGTTTATGCCCGACAATATTTTCATGGACCGGCCTTTAAGGTGTCGCGGATAAATACAACAAAATAAAACTAGTACCGGTACTGAAAAAAAGAAAACTTATTCATAACACGTGAAAAGACCAAGGAAAACAGAGTAAACGATAACAAAATAACGCTGAAAACCGATTTAAAAACCCTGAAAACTATACATTTCACACCTGAGCCTCAACTCTCGCGGCCCGGTACCAAACGACTCACGGACCGGTACCGGTCCGAGGCTCGGGGGTTGGGGACCGCTGATGTAACTGATGCGGTCTCTCTTTATTTCCTGTAAGGTGTGAAATTACTTTGGTTCTTTTTAAAAATTCTCTCCCCTTATGCAGATTCTCCAGTTTGATGACATCCTGTGTAATCCAAGTTACAGGGATCATTTCAGAGTTTACATGGAGAGAGTAGATAAGAGAGCTCTGATAAGCTTCTGGGAACTGGTGGAAACACTGAAAACTGCCAACAAGGTAACGGCTGCACACATTCTAGAGATTTTTACCCCAACACTGCTTCTATTTTTTTTTTTTTTTTTTTTTTTTTTTTTTTTTTTTTTTTTCTTCTTTTACTGTTAGGCCTCAAAGTAAAAATGGCTTATTAGGCTTCCTGTTTGAAGTTACTTGTTTCATTGTCAAGAGCTCAAGAGGTGTGACGAAGCGATGGCATTCATACTGAGATGTACACAAAAGTAGAAAATGGGAGTGCTTGATGGAAAAAAGGGGATTGTAATTTTATTAAACAGTCTTGTGTAAAGAAACGTAGCATAAAGCTTTTTGTGAGTCCAGTGCACAAAATCAGACTTGAAAATAACTGCACATAGTGTCAGCAAATGTCTTTTGCTTTAATGTCTTTAAACTTGGAATCTGCTGGTGTGGCTGTAACTGACAGTTAAAAGAAACTTTATTCATTTTATTAAAAGCTTTGGTGCAGCTTGTTAGTTCATCTACCGTCTGAAGCAAACTATTTTCACTCACCTCCTTTAAAGCCACTGATGTGACCAAATTTAGGATGTCCACTTGCATTTGCACCACAAAGACTTCAGGGTAGAAATAAGAAAAACAGAAACTTGAGATTTTTGCTCACAGAGATTACATTAATTCAGTTTTATTTAAATAGTGTCAAATCCCATTTTCCTGTTGAGAAAACCCCAACGATCATATGACCCCCTATGAGCAAGCAGTTGGCGATAGTAGGAAGGAAAAACTCCCTTTTAACAGGAAGAAATCAGGTAAATTCAGACTCTGGTATGGGCAGCCATCTGCCTTGACCGGTTGAGGGTGAAGGGAGGAAGACGGGACGTTAGTTAGTGTTAGTGATCCAGAGACTAATACTAACTAATGATAAATGTAGAGCTCTGTATAAACACTGAGTGGGGGGGAAGAAAGGTGAGTGAAGAAGTAAGATCATTTTATTCAGATTATTTGTTATTCAAAACTTTGTGTGTGTGTGTGTGTGTGTGTGTGTGTGTGTGTGTGTGTGTGTGTGTGTGTGTGTGTGTGTGTGTGTGAGTGAGTGAGAAACGGAAGCAAAAAATGTTGAAAAGTATGTGAGAAAATAATTTTTGTTTGACAGAATGAGGTGCCCCAAATTGTTGGGGAAATTTACCAGAAGTTCTTTGTGGAGAGCAGAGACATTCCAGTGGAGAAGTTTCTTCTGAAAGAGATCCAGCAGAGTTTGGTGGGGAACAGAGGAACACAAGTCTTTGTTAAACTGCAAGAACAGGTATGTGCTGCTCTGCTTAGCCAGCTGCAGCTACCTGTAGCTACAGCAGCTGACGGTGGATTTCTTGAAAATCTCAAAAGAAAGCTGTTGAACTTCGATCATTAAAAGCGTGTGTAACAGTGGAAACTGACACATCCCTTAGGTTGCTGAGACAATGAGAGAGCGTTACTACCCCTCCTTCCTGGTGTCCGACCTCTACGATAGGCTGATCAGACGAGACGACCATCACAGCCAATCGCGGTGTAGCCCAGAGGAAAAGGGAGAAGGGGTGAGACATTCATATGCAAACGACACACATGCATACAATACTAAATGAATGTGTTTAACACTTGTTTTTCTTTATATCCTCTGTGAAGTGCCAGGGTCTAGATACAGGAGAGGTGTGTGACGAGGGCAGTAAAGGAATCAATGAGCAGGCGAGCTATGCTGCTACTAAACTACACCAGCTCTATGACAAACTGGAGTACAAGCGACAAGCCCTGGGCTCAATCCAGAACGCACCCAAACCAGACAAGAAGGTAACAAAATATAGGTCAATGTCTGTAGAATCACTTCAGTATTGAGTATCAGGATGTTGGAATGAAGTGGAACCAATTGCAGGCTGTTTGATTGGGTTAAACTCCCATTTATCTGACGTGGTCCCTGCTAGAGTATGTGACAACTTTAAAGTAGAGCTTTGAAAACACCTCTGAATGCAAAGACTTTTTTTTTAAAATTGTGGTTCAGCATAATGTCATTTTACTGTAACTCGTGTGCTTATCTGCCTCTGGTGTGTGCTTTGCAGATAGTAAGCAAACTAAAAGAAGAAATAGGAGCCATGGAAAAAGAACACAGCGAACTTCAGCAACACATCACAAGGACTGACTGGTGGTGTGAAAACCTGGGGAATTGGAGGGCTACGATAACTACAGCTGAGGTAAAAGGAAACTACAAACCTGAGTGTAGAAACAAATGATGCACTCACCTAAACAGTTTACAGCAGTCTGCAAGCATGCCCTTCATCCTTTATGCTCTTGCACAGAAGAAACAAATGAGCCACACAGCACAGATAATTTAATACTCTGCATACTTTATGCTTAAGTATAGAAGATAGATTGGACAACACATACATTTGTATAGATCAAGCACATTTCTGTTCTTTATCTATACAGGACTAGATTCACTAAACTTCATGCAGCAATCACAGAAATGGCCCAGTGGGAGTGGAAAGTTCTGTGGTTGATCTACTAACAGTGCACATTAAATTCATAGAATAACAGAAATCATCATTTAGAGTCAGATCGTGTATGTGTGTGAAAATATTACTGTTACTTTGATGTGTGTAGAAGCATATATTTTTCTTTCTTTAGTTTTTCACCAGGCTGCATGTTTTTAATGAAAAGTCAGTGTGAAACATTGTAACTTTGGATGTTAATCAAAGACACTGCAGGTTTGCCTGAGTGTCTCGTCCTTCAAAACTCTTACACATAACACGCACTAAGGCCAGCCCTAACACTGTCCTATGTTAATGAATATTGACAGTATCTTTATAATGCTAAACGATTGTTTTTCCAGCCGACATTAAATCTGACCCTAGTCATTCACATTTCATTCATTTTGGACTTTTGTGTACTTACGTGTGTAAATCCTTTGTAAATTTATACTAAATTATAAAAATATATTGTGACAATGAAGGACCCGACAACAGCAGCGTTGCAGTTTAACACATCCTTTATTGACGGACTTCCCAACATGCGCAGCTTTCTGGCTGCCCTGCTCCTGTAGCACACAACACCGCCCTCTCCTCCGGTCCTGGCAACATCTTTAACAGGGGAGACATGATTAGATGGTCAGGTGTGTCAGCCTCCCCTGACAGCACACTCTGAACTCCACTGCTCCACCCTTCCCCTGCAGCTGAGCCACACCCCACCACATATTTAATAATGTGCCTGAATAAAGAATATCCAGGTTGTGTCAAAAAGAATCCTCTGATTTCAAAGAGCTTAATTTCAAGGCCACTCACCGATAACGACTTAATTGCGCATTGTTAAAAAGAGTGGATCTGTGAGCAGCATAACGACAGCAGTGGCTGCGTTGACTCAAAAGTATGGGACAGATTTGCCCGTGGTATGGACTAAAGCTGTGTGTCTGGAGGGGGACACATTGAGCACTTGGGAATATTGTTTTTATATTCTTTTTTTCTTTTCTTTTTTAAAGTATATTCTTTACTTTAAAAAAGTTTCACCTTTTGATATCAGATTCTTTTTGATACGCCCTGTATGGATACTACATCTGTCCATTTTGGGGTTGTTTTGGTGTTGTTTGTTTTTTGTAAATTCCCAAGTAAGCTCTCTCCAGAGTAAAGAGGTGGTGGTTTATTGTGTATGTTTGTGTGTATTTCAGGCTGCAGAGGAAGGTGGTGAGACTGTAGCTTGTTACAGTGTGTGTGTTAGCCTGGTGGAAGGAGAAGAAACAGCCAACAGTCGCTGGAGCGTCCAGAGGAAACTCACTGAATTCCAAATGTTGCACCGCAAACTCACAGAGGTAACAAGGCACCAATCCTGCACACATGGATCAACAGCTGCTGCCTTGTTGTTTAAATGCTTAATGTCTCCTGCACAATAAACCAGTAAGGTCATCAGCTCACTGTGTAGCACTGAAATGGAAAGACTCGCAACAAAAAAAAAAATGTGATGATGGATTTACTGCAGCCTACGTGCCACAGAAAGCAGAGACTGCTGTTTGTTAGAAGCATTTCCAGTCCTCTGTGTGACTATCTGTAGTCACTGTACAGTGATAAATTGGTTTAGATGAAATCTAATATCTGTGACATCTGGAGAGCTGCATGCTTTTAGTCAGTCTGCTCTATTGACTAATTTATGGTTGTTAATGCATTTCTGAATCTAACAAGAGTAAACAGAGTAGCTGTTTAAATCAAAAATACACATATTTTGCCTCCTGTTAGTGTAAAATCATCACCTGTTAATGTGTCTCTCCTTCAGTGTTTTCCATCACTGAAGAAACTCCAGTTACCATCACTCAGTAAACTTCCCTTCAAATCTATTGACCAGAAGTTTTTGGACAAAAGCAAAACACAACTCAACACTTTTCTCCAGGTAAACAAGCAGCTGCTGCATCTATATTTTATATCTCTATCACCTGCTGTGATTCAATTACAAATGCTTCACTTTATCTCTACATTGTTAATTATAACACACAAAAACCAGGGTGCTGAATCACAACCTATTTCAGTCTATGAAATGTGTGAGCTCTTTTAATTAAATATTACACTGTAACGAGGTCTGTAACCTTACAAAGTCTGTGCTCACAAAAGCTTATTCTGCTTATGATCACAGCTGTTGATGATAACCTCAGGTGTGTGTGTGTGTCGTGTGTTAGCGTCTCCTAACAGATGAGCGGTTGTGCCAGTCAGAGGCTCTCTATGCTTTCCTCAGCCCGTCTCCAGAACATCTGAAGGTAAGCCATTTCTCATATTTCAATTTTAAAAAGAACAGGGAATAATATATGCTTATTTCCATAAGTGTTTGCACATTTCTTTTTTTTAAATTTATTGCCTGTACATAACTTTATTTCAAATCCATTGTTGTTAACTCAATGGGATTAACTGACATATTAGATCAGCTCTGTAGGAGTTAGTTTCCCTATTTTTACAGATTCATCAGTGATAAGATTGTACATATAGTAATTATTTTCTTAATTCTTCACGTTTAATGACTACCAGAGGTTTGCAGCCCATAGACCTCATGCGATGCTGGATTTTCCTGTCTGAGGCTATAAATTTCAATTTTTATTTTTTCATAAAATAATGAAGAAACAGGCCCCACCCAGGCGTGAAATTGTTGTCTTGCAATTGTATATTTTATTTAGCGTCTATTAAATGGAAGTGCAGTGACAAAATGCTGTAATTCATGAATGTTACAGCAGTTTTTGTTATCATTCTTTTTTACCTTAAAGTCCTCACCTTATTCCAAATCCACTGTATGGGTGTACAGTGTGAAATGACCAAAATTGTATCACATATTTCCTTTCTTTTCAAAGCCACCACTTTGTCCTGTTTTAATGCTTTTAAAAGTTAAATAACCATTTAACTTCATTAAAACTCAATCTATTTTAAACCCCAAACCAGAAGAAGCATTAGTTTCCTGTATTAGTTAATCAGCTAAAGGTCTCTGACACGAGTTGTGTTTGTTACTTAAATCTGAAATTTTGACCCTGTGAATACAATGAGCGGCAATTACTTACATCAGATATGGGCCATTAAATAGAAGGTTATTGCTCTAATTACCAGCAGCTTATTGGTGCTCTTTTACGCACATTTATGGCTTTGTGCAGTGTTAGAGCAGCAACACTGGCAGAGCCGCTTCATAAGAGGGTCACTACTCATTTGACACTGGCACCATTAATGAGGAGACGCTGATTACAGGGCCGTGTTTGTGGATTCACAGGGATCTTTTCATGTTTCAGACCTTCCTGATGGTTGTGTTATCTGGATGATTTTGTCCATTGTATGCAGACCATTTTATAGTAATGATATCTTGTATAACGTTTGAAGGTGATGTCTATTCAGAAGAAATCCTCTTTCTCACTGGCCTCCTTCCTGGAGAGGTTACCTGGAGATTTTTTCTCCCATACTGAGGTACACAATCATGCACGACGAGTAAAGCAGCATTCCCATGCTGTCCCCTCATTTGCATGATGTGCGCTGTACGTTTTCTTCATAGGAGGATGGCGATGACGACAGTGACTTGTCAGACTACGATGAAACAGACGGGCGGAAAGATGCTCTGGCTGAACCCTGCTTCATGCTCATAGGAGAGATCTTTGAACTCAGAGGAAGTGAGCAGGACACTGTTGTGATGTTACACATGCTCGTGTTGGTGAATTCTAACTGCCTCAGAGTCTGTTTATCTGAATACGTTCCCTCTCTGTCTGTCTTCCTGCTCAGTGTTTAAGTGGGTGAGGAAGACTTTAATTGCACTAGTCCAGGTGACATTTGGACGAACTATCAACAAGTAAGTACTAACAAGTACTCTTTTAGTCAGTGGTCTGGCAGTATTGTTGATCCAGAATAAAATATCTCATCTGTCGAGTCCAGATCCAGAGGCTTTGTTAACTTATGCAAGGTAGAGAGCGTAACACCTATTGTACATTTTCCTGAGATGAAAGTTTTCAGGCCTCTCTTGTGTATTTCAGACAGATCCGGGACACTGTAAACTGGATCTTCTGTGAACAGATGTTGGTGTGCTACATCAGTGTGTTCAGGGACACCTTCTGGCCTGATGGCAAGCTGGCGCCACATATCAAAGCCCGAACGGACTATGAACGCACTGAGACCAAGGAGCGCGCTCAGCAGAAACTACTTGACAACATCCCAGGTAGCAACACACACACAGGCGTGACTTATTATTTCATTTATTATGATTGCACATGTTTGCAGTGTAAAAGAAATAAAGAATAAAGTGCTTGATTCAGCATGCTTTTCCTCGTCTACCAGATGCACTCACAAATCTAGTTGGCCAGCAGAATGCCCGCTACGGCATCATCAAGATCTTCAGTGCTCTGCAGGAGGCCAATGCCAATAAGCACCTTCTCTATGTAAGCGTGACACACATTTCCAACCTCAGCGTTTCATTAAAACAAGATTTCTTAGCCATTTCTTTTTTCCCCGTCTCCCTGTGTTTGTTAGGTATTGATGGAAATGTTACTAAAGGAGCTGTGTCCTGAGCTCAGGGCTGAGGTGGACAGTATCTGAACACATGCATGAGAATGAGGATCGGCTGGTTCGTCTTTCAGGCCTTTCTGTAGCTGACCAATCACAAACTGCCAAGCCAGACAGGGACGAGGGCCATTGGGTGAATCCTCAGACAGAAAGCAAGCTGCGTTGGTCAGAGTTGAGATGCACGAAGACTCTGTTCAAAGAAATTTGCTGTGAACCGGTGAAAAGCTGGCCTGACACTCTCCTGACAAAGCTGCTGACAGAAGGGTGCATCTCTAAACCTGCGTTTGGACAGGGAGAAACCACAGGGACTTCTTCCTATCTAGACTGCAGTCTGATGAGACTGATCACAGAAGAACAAAGTGTATTTTTGACTTAAGTAACTCACATCTGTGTTTTTCTTTTAAAAATAATTATAATTCTTTCACTAGCACTGACATTCAGCATCTGTGCCAGAACAGACTGAAATGAAATGTTTCGCTCAAATGTAAATGATGGTGGTTTGGTCGACAACTTCTTTGTACATCTTTAATTTTTAGAGTAGATAATCGACTGACTTGACTAAAGACAAAAAAAAGACAGTCAGACTCGCTGTTGCCCTCTAGAGGCGACCGCTGTGAGTCCCAGCCCACGTACCTCTGAACATTCCTTCTACACACAACCTGAGCAACACTTGTTCTGTGATTCTTGTAATAAGGCTTATAATTGTGCAATATAATGTAATGTAAAAGTCATTGTGATGATTTTATTTATGATTTATTATTGATAGATTTTATTTTTACCAAAAATTGTTTAGAGAGCATTTATATAAGCAATAAATTGCAAACAAAAAGCTGTGAGTTTTGCATTTCTTTGAAAAAAGTGTGCGTCCAGCAGATCCCGGGAACAACAGCGGAGATCTCTGTCCAGAAGAGCGCAGTCCTAGGAACAGCTAAGATACTGAGCAGGACCCTCAAGTTCCCAGGCCTCTGGTAGAGGACCCAAGCTTGAAGGATTGACCGCCCACAGGGGCGAGTGGGGAATTTTTTTTTATTTATTTATTTTTTTATATAGATATAGATGGATAGAAAAAAGCACAATGACATAGTCGCTTGTTTAGAAAGAGCTTAGAGGTCACAGCAGAGATATGTAAGCATTGCGCTACATTTAGTAATGCCAACATATTAAAAGAACAATATTTGACTTTAGTCTCATGAACAACATTAGCTAGTAAATAACAATTGGCTAATCTTAAAAATGACTGCTCAGTACAGAAATGAAGCCCAACAATCATGTTTTTACAGTCCCGTGGTCTCAGCCTCAGATACTTATCAAATCAAAGCTTATGTAGAAACAAACAAACAAATGAACAAAATATTTTTTTCTTCATTTCTGTCAAAAAGTGCTGTACGAAACGTTTCCAGCGGTTAGTATCATAGTTGCTAGGCAACCTGGACAGCGAGACGGAGGCTAGACCGTCCCATTTCACAAGCCTCGCACTTCCGGCCTTAGCGGTCTTTGAGTACGCGGCCCTTGTGGACCTTTAAGGCTGCAGACCCTGAATTGGGATAGAGCCATAGTGTCGATATGCTAGAGAACATGACATTGAAAAGCCTGTGATATGTGAATGGTTGTGAAATTTTGTAACTAGCTTATAATGGAGATACAGAGAAAACTTGATTTGATGAATTCCAAAATAAAAAAACATATGTTCCTATTATCACGGACACATCAACATAGTTTCAAATTTGAATGGTTTCTGATAGCTGACACATCACAAAGTATTCCTACACAGCATTTTATTTCGACACCTGCGACCGGAAGTACTGCTATTTGTTTGCGATATACAATCGTTCAAGACACCGCCATCCTTTTCAAGCTAACCAACACTGCCTCGCAATCATACACCGCCTAACGGTAGGTTTGACTTAATTCTAATAACAACGGTACAGAGTTCCAGTAGACGGTTAACGCTAGCAACTCGAAGCCAAGTGCTCATTAGCTAAGATTAGCTTTCATGTGCTTTTGTGGTGTTTTTGCTAGTTTTACTTTGCTTTCCATTAGTCAAAGCTAATAAGCAAGCGAACGCCGTTCTGGGCGTTACAGTTACGAGCACTTTCCACGCTACATACTAATTGCATTATTATGTTGCTAGTTGCTAAGCTAATACAGTTAATAAGCGGGTTAATGCTATCTGTGCCTGGAACTTGACGCCGGTTGCCTGACAACAGTAAATTAAAGTGATAGAACCGACTTGCACGCGAACCGCTGTGTGCTGCAGTTCATATCAGTGACGGCCGTGACGTACTGAACCCTGTATAACATACATTTTTATCATTTGTTCTCGCTGCAGTGAGCTCTCTGTAAGCTCACTGTAAGCAGGACTAAGTTGTTGTTTCCAGCTCGGTTGTGTAACCTCGCCGGATGGAGATGGACGACGAGCTGGAGAACTTCATCAGGGAACGCAAGGCGAGGGTGGCAGAGGATAAAGCCTGTTTAGAACAAGACCCCCCATACATGGAAATGAAGGTGGGTTAGAAATAGATAATTTTCAAGGCAGGCCTTTTGATAAACATCTGGAAAAACAACACAGTTTTAGACCAAATAAGAAGTTTATTGAAGTTAAACTTTAGCCGCCCTCTTTGCCGTTATATGCTGTAACTAAGAAGTAATGTGGATCTTCTTTTCCGTCTGACTGACAGGCAAAACCCTACAGAGGCTACGGGTCTACTGCTAAGGAGAACATTCCTCCTAAGTCAAAAGCACAGGGAAGAGGTATAGCTCCTGGCCACAATTTGTCACGTCAGTTCATACTTTAAGTTAAATATTATTTAAGTATTTCACTTGTCACTTGAGATTTGTTTTGCATAACACTGTTTACCTTCTGTCTCTATGAAATGTTGATGTGTTTTCAGAGGAGAGCTGCAGTGTGGGTCTCCCCCTTGGTGTGGAGTACGAGAGGAAGAAACAGAGGCTGCAGCACGAGCTTCGTATGGACTACAGGCGCTACATGACTCAGGTGACTGTCACACACTGCCCTGTTTATGTTTGTGTGTGACACTGTAGCGAGTTTGAGTTTTCAATCTATATGTGTCAGATCCTTATTCTAAACTTATACTTTAATGCTGCAAGTTAGCTATCACTTGTCTCAGGTTTACAAAAAAATTACATATCTTTTTCATTTTTCTGAGAATTCTTCGGGTATCAAACTGTTTCCATTCTATAAATTGTTGGGGTTTAGTAGACCCAAACATCACAGTTTGCCACAATTCACCCAGCACTATCATCACAGCCTAAAGAGAGCTGCTAGCATCACTGAGGCTGACTTAGACTTCTGTGGGGAATCTTTGTAGACTTTACTGATATAAGTGGCTGAAATTGTTGCTGGCATTTATGCTTGTGTGTGCTGCATTATGGGTTAAGTATATTGTGATTGTGTTTTATACATGATGCCAGCCGATAGCTACAAATAAAATGCTGGGACTTTTCCCCCCACCTGGGTCCCCACTCGTTGTCATTGTCCATTTTTTTCGAGTTTGTCCACTTCTTTGTGCATATCCTCACATCCATTCCTATATCAGTCCCCTCTAGCAATTTGCTAACATTTGTGAGGCCTTAGATTGATCCTTGACATGTAGTTATATTTCCAAGGAGGTGCACTTTAGTTACAATGTAGGGTTTCAGTTGGTTTTGCGGTTACGACATAGCAATATCATGAATTTTCCCACTTAAGTATAAATCTCCAGTAAGGAGGCAAATTTCACCAACTGACTGCCTGACCAGGTCACACCTTTAGATGTGTGTGACTGTGCTGAGTGGGGGTTTTCTCCCCATCGTGGAAAGGTTTGCTGGATATAGGATTTAGAATAAAATGGAGCATTGTTTCTTTGCAGTTTATTGGTGAGAAACTGTTCAATAAACTACATTTTTTTTAGACATAGTTCTGAGAGAGATTGCAGACAGATTTCCGTGGCGGTGGCTCGGGAGGTAGGACAGATCCTCTAATCGGACAGTTGGCGATTCGATGTCTTCCTTTGGGCAAAATACTGAATTCCACTGAACCCCCAAAGTGTGAATGTGATGTTAGATAGAAAGCACTTGGATACATTGGGTGAATGAGGCATGTTGTATAAAGCACTCGTCATGCTGTGTCACAAATATGACAAAGCTGTGTGGCAATTGAAAGACAGTCAGGAATAAGAAACATAAAAACCCAAATAAACATCTGCTCGGCCTGTTTATGTTGCTAATCCTGTGTTAATAAAGTAAAAAATAAGACAAAGGTTTCAGTTGTTCTCCATGTAATACAGTGACACACATGAAATATTACACACTCTACTGTAAACATCAGCGTTGTTGTGTACCTATCTGTACACCTGAGGTCGCAGCTCTAGCATCAAAGCCAGTTTTTAGATTCTAGCTACAGTCTGCTCATTAGGTTTACACCACCTGTTTCATCTCTGCTTTTATTTTATGTTACAGAAAAACCAGTTTGAACGTGTTGAGACTGCAGGACCATTACTCCAGTTCAATAACAGGAGGCCTGTCAAGGTAAATGCCTTAATGTCTTTTATGATTTTAATATATTTAAAGATTAGATGCTTGGCCGAACAGAATGGCTGCTAAAGTGGATGGTAGATGACAGTCCTGCTGAAAAGAATTTTCTCATTTGTTCATTTGGAATAAAACACTTTTATTTACCAAAACACTATAAACACAAAAGACTATAAACACAGTTAAGATGCACTGTGAAAGAGCCCACACATGTTTTCATCAGTGATTCTCAATCCGGGCGACTCTTAGTGGAGCGGTTACTTGTGATGTTACCAGATGTTACATAAGCCATTGTCCTGCATGAATCAACATGTGATTGTTGGGAGGATCATGTTGTGGCAGTGCTGAAGCTGTCCTTTTTCACATGCAGGATGCAGCAGTAGAATGTCTGCTTGCTGGCACTATCTGTCGCTGGTACAGTCACACCTCAAACAGACATTTTCCTTCCTACGTACAACTCTGTTGGCTCAGAGCTTCAGTGTGTGTATAAAAGATGGAGACACCTCAATATGTGCACAAACACCATGTGAATGTCAGTAAAGACTAAAGTTAAAAACTAAGCTAAAACAATAGATCAGCGATTGACGTAGAAAGCTAAACACATCGACTAAACTGTTGCAACAATAAAGGCTTTCATCTAACTTTATAAGCAATTTAAAGCTGTAAACTTTGAAACCGCACTACTCCAAGTGATACTCGTACAAATGCAGTAGTGACAGCTCGACAGTCCATTAATCCACTCTGATGTGATAATGAAAGACTCTAACATCTGATGTCAGATCAGACAGTAGCTTTGTTACTGTACTTGATTTCATCTAACATGACAAAACAAGCACGGTGGTTCGCGCACATGCCGCACAAGAAGGCCCTGAGTTCAATTTCACCATCAGGCCGGGGTCTTTCTGTGTGGAGTTTGCATGTTCTCCCCGTGTTTGTGTGGGTTCTCCCCGGGTACTCCGGCTTCCTCCCACTGTCCAAAGACATGCAGTTTGTTGGGTTAGGTTAATGGATTAATCTAAATTACCCATAGGTGTGAATGTGAGTGCGCATGGTTGTCTGTCTCTGTGTGTTAGCCCTGCGACAGACTGGCGACCTGTCCAGGGTGTACCCTGGGTGTGCCTTATGATAGCTGGGATAGGCTCCAGCACCCCCCACGACCCTGAAAAGGATAAGTGGATGGATGGATGACAGAACAAAGGCAGCCTCTTTCTTTCTAGTGATCTCGGTTTATTTCTTCAATGTTGCCTTGTTATGATGGTGTGTCCTCTAGCCACGCCTGTCTGTGCTCAAACAGAAGGACGTAGCCACTCTAACAGAGGAGAGCAGGACGCTACACAGGCCTCTGTGCCTAGCTGAGGATGAAGAGAGGCAGTCGCCAGCGCTCTTCAGGCATCGAGACAGGCTGGGGAGGCCAACGGACCAGGAGTCAGAGGGAGAGGAGTGTAAAGATGAAGTGGAGCTGATTGAAGGCACGAGACGTATGGCAGTTAATGGCAATTATGAGAAGAGACGACCTACAAAGACCGATGGCAGGTAGAAGATTTTGTTTTTGTAATGTTGATTTATGTGTTTATGATAAAAGTAGTGTTAAAGATAGTGACTTCTTTCTCCCTCATTTTATTTGTGTGTTTAGGGAAGATTCAGCTGGTGTTACCAGAGATGGACAGACATCCAGAGTGCGGAACAAATCTGCAGATGCTGAGTTTGCCACTGGCCTTTTAATAGGTAAAAAGACTTCCCGTGAGCAGCTCAAAAAACATCATTTGTGTTAAAACAGCTGAACATACAGTTACAAACTTATGAACCCTTTAAATGTGAAAAAGAATTGGGAAAATGAATTCAAGGTTTCAGATGCGGTCCCGTGTTTTCAGGAGCAGCTGATACATGTGAGGCTTTGCAGAGGAGGAAGGAGCGCTACCGACAGGAGCTGCAGGAGCAGATAGCTGAGCAGCACCGCAACAAGAAGAGGTGCGTCTTTATTTATGGTGCTTACTAGAAGCCCTAAATATTTCACCACTTAGCACTTAGTTATGACTTGCAGTGGCTGCAGAAATGCAGAAATGGATACAAATTTGTGTCTTTGTTTCAGGGAAAAATATTTCGAGTTGAAAGTCGCAGCAACAGGAATAAATGACCCTGAGAAACAGGTCAGCTTACAGCTCATAAGCCACTCTCCTTTACTCTGAGAATGTTTACACTCTGCAGGATATTTATCAGCTGTTTCTTTATCCAGCCGGACCGAATCAGACAGTTTGGACTGAGCAGAAGAAAAGGTGCCCAGGTGTTAGATCCTGTAACCACAGGTGATAGATCATCATCAAGTGCTCTACCTGACATCGAGAAGATTGGTGCTAGAGAGAGGGAAATGCCTCCCCCCGAGCAGGCTCACGTGGCCTTCCCGTCCCCTTTGCTGGAGTATAGCTCTGCCCTGGGCTTAGGTGGAGGTGGTCTGCCTCCCAACAGCCAGCCTGCCAACCCTGTGACGTCCATGGACATCCCTAGGTAGTAATACGAAACTTTACATCAGTTACAGTCTGAATGATTTCATAATGCAACACTTAAGATTAGGACAGGAGGCAACACTTGAGCAGCAAGTTGGTTGACAGTGGAGCCAAATATGTCTGCATGGTTTTCATAACGAAGTCAGTTAATAATAGCAATGATGTCATGCTGCAGGACATGTTTAAATGAACTGAATGCAGCTGTGGAAGAGTAAACAGTATATAATGGCTCATGTCAGTGAGATCAAACAGTAATGATAATACAGCGTTTTGTTTTGGGAATCTGTGTCCAGTACGTGTTTGTGTGTTGAGAATCTGGATCCAGCAGAATTGACAAACACTGTAGTTAACGTTGCTCAATATAAAGATATATATCGGATGACGATATGAAAACATCTATCGTCTCATATTATACGCTATCGTTTGTTTCGTGGTGTCACAAAATAAACTGTTTACGGCAATTTTTTCCATCATTTTGATGGTCACTGTAGAATTTCTTGAAGTTCTCCCTTTTTCTTATATTTAATATAACCACACTACAGACGGACAAGCGACTGTTTTTATGCGTTGTCGTTAGCAACAACGATCGCGTGGCTCCACAAGCCGCATGTTTATTTTCCACATAAACCTTTCACAATAAAGTTGAAGATTTGAGATTTTTCAAAATAAACAGAATCACGTGAAATAGTATGCAGAGTGTTAACGGATGAGAGGCCAAAAAAACCCCCCAAAAACCTTAGAGCAGGCTTTTCTCCGCAGCACGCCGTGTAATAAATAGTCACAAAGAAAATTGCGGCCATTTCATCTTATGTAACTCCAGGTACACGACGCCCAGCTGAAAACACTTTGCAAGTTGAGTTGCCTGAGATTCATAGAGTTTACAGAAAATATACAATTTTTGTGATACATATCGTTGTCGGGACGATAAATATGAGATTTTGGTCATATTGCACGGCCCTAACTGCAGTTAATGAAAAGGACCTTAAAGAGAAACTAGAATGAAACTCTTTTGATTAACTGTTGCAGGGCTTCATGAACCCTTTAAAGACACTTAAAAAAACACTAACTAGTCCCAGCCCCAGCTGAATCCAGAAATTCATTCAGGATTGAATATTTATTTAGTTACAAATCACATGTTTTGAAATGGTTCCTCCCCAGACATCCTCTGTTTCATCCCCGCCCACCTCCTTCAGTGAGTGATGCATACAGAAGCCCCTACGTAGAGCCACATCACTACGCCAACAGAAGCATGCTTGATCCAAACATGGCCTACTGTAAGTCCGGGTCTCTGTTACATGGGAGTAAAAACACTTTCTGGTCTACATTACAAAACCTGATCTGAGTATAATTGGTATATTAGACAGGTGTTCTACTTTTAGTTTATTATGTGATTGATTTTCTTTCAGACGGGCACATGCCTGCTCCTGGTGCTGGCTTTCCCACGCCCTACTGGAATGTCCCACCAGGGCAAGCCGTGCCCAGCCAGCTTGGTAACCACAGCCCTCAGAGCCAGCACAGTGGCAGCAGCTTTCCTGAGCCTCCTATGCAGTAAATATCTACTCTTACAGTTTTCTAGAAGACAAGATGGCAGTAATTATATCTGTTATACCTGCACACACACAGTCATGTTAGTGAATCCTGCCCAGGCCAAGTAAACTCATTATAGTTTCCAACAGAATGGTAAGGACGTGGCTTTAACTCCTGTTTGTGTTTGCTGTAAGACATGGTAGTAAGACACACCAACCAAAGTGCTCATCGGGTCTCAACTACTCTAACAGGCCCAGCAACGAGACGGCTACTGGGCCATCGCATGCCAACATGTTCCCTTCAGAGAGATCCAGATCAGCCAGGGAAAGGATTTTGAGCTACAGGGATGCTCTGAAACAACAGGTAGGTGAGATAAAAGGAACCCTTTTCTTTGTGCTGCCACCATCCAAAGAACTTAAATTTTGTTGGTGCTCGTGATACAGCAAATCTAGTAACAACAGCGTTAAAGTATAAGCACAGAAGAATGTCGATGGATGTGGATTTGATTTATATGATTAAAGGGGGGGGGGGGGGCTTTAAATCACCAGAGAAGCATTCAGCACCGTTGATATTTAAAGGTGAATAAATTTGGCTATCACGGACGTTTGTGGTGATGATGTTGCTGGGCTCCTCCTTTGTTATTTGACTGAAAACAGTATTGGTAGAGAGTTGAAGGTAATGAAATTTCACTGCATCCTAGTGTGTGATGTGTTGACAGGAAGCTTCCAGGAGTGGAAATGGTGATCTTTACAGCAAGGTAAAATAGATAAGGCTCCCTGTAAGTTATCTGGAATCAAAAATCCTTCTCATGTATTAGTCGAGTTGGCTGTAGAAGTAATTCTGAGATCCTCCTCTGTTCAGTTACTTCATAACCAAATCCCACCCTGACCCCTTTTATTGTGAAAATCCTCTTTCCATCTGCTTAGCGTGCATTTTTCCCTGGTCTTCTCTTTAGCATACAAGATCACTGCAGACTCCGTAAAATGTTTTCCAGGTAGTTCGTCGCTGTGCTTTGGTTCCTTGTCGTTCTGGTGCAGTAATAACTTAATTCTTCTGCTTTTTTTGGTTCCATATTTGCAGCTCATGTTTGAAAGCTTCTGATAAACTGAGCTGAAATGTGAAAATTGGAACAAATGAAGTCAACACAAGATATTCAGTTTTACTTTTGTTTTGTTTTTTAAATGTTTTTGAATTTATATAATAGGCATCTTGACACATTTAATGAGAAAACGGTGGTAACATTCATCACTGAGGCTTACTGTCTTCATCAATTGGACAGATAGTTGTGATGAAAATAGAACATTTCACAGTGTCTTGGGAACATAGTTGTTGATCGCTGACATTTGATGAGTGTTGAATAAACCGAGAAATACTGTTTGTTAGATCCAGGAGCAACAGGAGCGGAGGCGTCAGGAGAGGGAGGACAGGGAGCGTTACGAGGCTCAGCTGGAGGCTGACATGAAGAACCACCAGCCCTGGGGGAGAGGTGGAGGAGGAGCGCCGCTGAGGGACAGCACTGGAAATCTCTTTGGTATGTCCCGCTGTGTACCGTCTTTTTATAGTATGCAGCATGTTACGAATTCAGAGGAGCTGTTCTAACTTAGCCTGCCTGACTCTGCAGCTGATCTCAGTCAGATGCACAAGCTGAACGAGGAGGCGTACAGCAACCCGGAGCAGCGGCAGAGGAGAGCCACAGCTGCTGCGGCAGCCAGCCGGACTGAGCACCTGGACTCCAATGAGAGGGTTTCTGGTAGTGTGGCATCCATACCACTAGAAATATGACTTTGCTTTATTTAGCTTTTGTTTGCTATCAGATTATTGTTGACATCACAGCTATAAAACACAAAGAAAACAGGCTAAAACTGGCTGTTACTTCAATGTTCAGAAACTGGCATCTCCACCGAGTAGCATATCAGAATATCCAGAAACAACAGCATTGAGACTGATACGTTTATTTTGAAAGATCGGTTTCATGTTTTGTAGGTTTCACCAATGTACAAACCCCACAGTTTGCCAGAGGCAAAGTATTTGCCAGCCAGCCCACAGAGCAACAGCTCCAGGAGCAGGACAAGTACAAAGCTTACCTCAAACAGCAGGTAAAAGGCTACGCAGCTGGGGGCATTTCTCCTGTCGGTATTATATGCTACGCTGTCTTGCTGAAAATCGCTGGTTTAGTTCTTTATCAGCCTGCATTTGTTTGCAGATCGAGGAAAAAATGCGTAAAAGGGCAGAGGAGAGAGAACGAATCAGGCTGGAGGAAGAGAAGGAGGAGAAGAGGCTGGCAGAGCAGAGGGCTCGCATCCAGAGGGAGTACGAGGAGGAGCAAGAGAGGAAGAAACGAAAGGAAATGGAGGTGAGAAGCTAAAATCTGACGGATAGAAAGGCTTCGATTTGATTCGATTCGATTGGTAATTAATTTCAATCGAATCGAAGGCTTAATCTCTGACTTAGGCTACGTTCACACTGCAGGCGAAAGTGCATCAAATCCAACTTTTCTGACCCTGTGCAACCCATATCCGATCATGGTATGACAGTGTGAATGGCACAAATCCTATCTGGGTCACTTCTGTATGTGTTACTGAAGACGATACATATCTGATGTGTTAGAAAGCGACTGCTGTTTGAATGGTCATGTTGCATTAAATCCGTCTTTTACGTCACTGACACAAGACAGACGCCAATTATCAGCGCCGGAGAAGACATCGTGAACACTTCCTGGACATCCAGTGAAACTGTTGGGAAGACAATGTTGGAGAAACATGAACATTTTATTTGTACTGTATAATCTACAGATTCTGACAAATCTGCAACTATCCTTTGAAGCATCGCTCCTCTAAAACAGCAATAAGGATCATTATTAGGCCAAATGTAAATAACAAAATAACTTTATAACTTAAAGCAAAATTGGGAAATGTAAAGTCCGAAGTCTTTATATTAAGGGCCATCAGTCAAACAATACTGTTTGCTCTGGGTCTAAACAGAGTGTGTTGTGTGTGACGTCTTCTTTTGTGCATGCGGGCCGCTTTGAGGGCCGTGAACCGTTCACACTAGAGCGCGTTTGCTGTCACATTTTATTTGTAGTGTGAACAAGCAGAAAAAAAAATTGGATTTGAGCATTAAGACCTGCAGTGTGAACGTAGCCAAAGTCACTTTGAGTACTTTGGCAGGTGTTTTTATGCCTGTCTGTCGACCGATCTTTTCTGTGCAAGATGTAGTCATGAAACTGTGCAGATGTGTAGCTGAATTTAAAATCGGGGTTGAGTCCAGAGATGGGCGTTGGCCAACCCCTACAGAGTGAACACGCATGTAGTAACAAGTGCACACAGGTTGGACTGTAAATCATGTTGCTGGGGATTGCGGATGTTGTGATGGTCTCTAATTATAACACATTGCAAGTCTTTTTCATTTCCCTAAATCTTTGTCTTGTGCACTTCCTCTAATATTTTTTCTTTCTCTCAGCAAAAGGCCAAGAATGAGGAGCTGATTCAGCTGGCTGAACAGAGGAAGAAGGAAGCTGAGAGGATAAAGAAGGAAGCAGAGGAGAAGGAGAGTGCGATACTGAGGAGACAGTATGAGATAGAGAGACAGGCACGGGTGGAAGAGGTCAGTTCACAGATGTACAGCTGTGTCACGCTGTCCATCGTTTGACTTGATGTCTACTTAATAATCCAGGTAACAAAATCCCAGAAAGCAAATTGTCCCAATCATTAATCACTAAGAGTACTGATCACAGAAAGCTGGGGAATGGCTGAAATCACAGGATTGTAACATGGTGAAAGATACATTTTCGCCCCCTCGGTGGGTCAGAGACGGTCATTCCCTTTTCACATAAATGGTCTCCGTGACTCTGTGATCCTGCTTCAGTGATGAACTTATACACCTGGACAGAGACGGAATCACTATGAGCTGGTAAATAGGCGGCTGAGTCCTGGCGTGATGAGGTAGCTCTTCTGTGTTGAGCCATCTGCTCAGCCAGAAGTTGTTGGGTTTTCAATGCTTTGGCACTTGAACCCCAGGGTTAGTATCTCAGGTGTTTGTGTGTGTTGGAAAGTGCTCAGGCACGGATAGATTGGGTGATTGAGAAAGTGCTTTGAGTGTTTAAGTTGAGCAGAACGATAAATACCAGTCCAGTTACTATACTGGTCTTTGTTTTGAGGGACGCGATCCTCGAGGTTGGATCTCCCCGAGTCCAGATGAACAAAATGAACTCTATTGCTCACTTTTGTTAACTGTTTACACTTATTGTGAAACACAATTTGCAGTACTGTCAGGGTTAAAGTCAGTTTATACAAGGAACAGAAGTATGAGATGCGAAGCAGACATCTGATGTTCAGGAATAAAAGTCATCATCCTCCATGTGACCAAATGTCTGCTCAGGTGTTGTATTTATGCTTCATATTTCAAGACACACATAACTACAAAGACTGTAACCAGTGACCAGCTGACCACCAACATACAAATACTGTATGTGTCTGTGTGTTCACTTGAATTATTTGAAGACACCCCTTCATTATTTTGATCCAAAGACCAAACAGTGCCACTATTTGGTTTATCCCTTCTCACACCAGCGGAGTTGAGCTACCGTGCATGGTGCTGGTGTGAGCACTGGGAGCAATTAGTTGGGGTTCAATGTTTTGTCCAAGGACACTCTGACAGATGGACAAGCCTGTCAGCCCTGTGGTTACTGGGCCACCTACCTCCTGAACGACAGCTGCTTCTTTTAATTTCTTTCCTTTGATTAGCTTTCAAGATGAAAATGGCCGTCGCTGATTCCACTCAGGACACTCTCACTCAGTTCAGATCACTTCAGTCATGCTTTATTGGCATGATGGTTTCTGAAAAAGATATTCTCAAAGCACCAAAATACTGT
Organism: Simochromis diagramma; assembly: GCF_900408965.1. NCBI lineage: Eukaryota > Metazoa > Chordata > Actinopteri > Cichliformes > Cichlidae > Simochromis > Simochromis diagramma. The sequence goes on from NW_024387477.1 coordinate 1,251,875, forward strand.
TAACAGCAGAACAATATAAACATGATGATGTGGAAAAAATAAAATGAAACAGTTTTTATATCAATATGTTTGATTAAATAAAGCACACAGATTAATTCACAAAGGTGTGTGTGTGTGTGTGTGTGTGTGTGTGTGTGTGTGTGTGTGTGTGTGTGTGTGTGTGTGTGTGTGTGTGTGTGTTTTCAAAGGTCAAGATGAAGGTAGTCACCATTTGTAGGGACTACACTGCTATACCCTTCTTGGCTGTGTGGAGTAACTTCCAAATATTCTGAACAATAAGTTTCAAATAATCACTTGGCTTATATTAACTGTAGTATTTTAAAGTTTTATGTAGTAAATCACAAGCTGTGTGTCTTCAGGTCCACAGGGAACCCTCACCTCCAATCCCCACTCTGCAGAAGAAACGAGGTCTTCACCAGTATACCCCCAGACCTCCCACTGCTGACAGCCAACACTCTACAGTCCCATCGTCTGTAAGTCTCTTACACTCACTTCCATTAGTCTGACAGCATCTTGAGGTTGGTTTATCTTATGTGAACATGTTTGAGGGTTAAATGCACCCAGAGGTTTTTTGTAAAAGTTGTTATGCTAATGTTACTCATCCAGACTGAGTAACACTTTCTGTGTAAGTTTCAGTCTGTTGCACATGTACACATTTATTTCATGTCTCTTATGCATAGCTTTTCAGAGTTACTCAGGTCACAGTTAGCCGGTGCTAACTACCTGCAACAAGTCTTTTCTACAAGTGTTTGCACAGATCACATCTGTACTGTGATGAATGATGATGTGAAAGGCATTAAAGTCAAAGTGACCCAAGACTCAATGACAGAATGTTACCAGCAGTGTTTTGTATTTAATATTTGAAAGGCTTAAACACAGGCTACTATATCTGCACTGTTTTTAAGACTTTTCTTGGTCCAGTTTATTTAAAAGTTAGAAAATGTTTAATTTAGTTCTCTGTAATAGAATATTTTCTGCTAAAATCCTTTGTGAATTAATCTTTTTGTTTTTAAGGAGCGGTCTCTGTCCGGTCTGCAGTCCCCTCCCGTCCCTGCTTGTAGGAACCAGTTGCGAGCTGCAGGTACTGTGTGAGAGCAAACATAGATGCCTCTGATCATATCTGCAGGATCTTTGTGTTGGGCTCAGTCTCCCATAAACAGTGTTACATTTTCTTTGACACTTAGAGTGATCCGTCCTTTCTTACACATCGACTCGGCTGTGTTTCTTTACGTTTTGTTGGTGCTGAGAAGGGTAATGATATTGAAAACACTGTATCAGCTATAGACTGTGTGTGTTTTAGGAGACCGTTGCGATCTGTTCAGTGAGCTGTCAGCATTGCGTCGGAGGCTCCGCAATGAACAAAAACGCCTGGAGGGTGACCTGCAGCAGGCGGATTGGGAGGATTTAGACTCTCCTCTGAATAACAGGTAAAACACATTCATCACTCATGCTGTAACCTTTGGCATACTAATGGATGCATATACATTTACCGGACTTCATATTGGATGTAGCTGTGCATCCGTTAATGCACATTGCATACTTAGATATTTCATATTGTAACCACCAAAAGTGTTCTTCTCTGTGTTTGTCGACGAGCAGCTTTGCAGGCTTTTGCTTTCATGTTGTCACCAGGAGACTGTGTTACAGATTGCTCTTAGTTGTGCTGTTGTTGGTCCTTCAGAAAGACGTGGAGAAGAGTGAAGTTAGCAAGTGAAACTGAGTGTTTAATACACACTATCATTCACATTGAGCTACAATACCAGTAAAAGTTTTGTTACACCTTCTTATTTAATGGTTTTATTTTCATGACTGTTTATGTTGCAGATTTTCACTGAAGGCATCAAAGCTATGAATGAGCACATGGAATTATGTAGTAAATAAAAAAATTGTGAAATAACTCAAAAAATGTTTGATATTTTAGATTCTTTAAAGCAGCCGCCCTTTGCTTTGCTTACAGCTTTGCTCACTCTTGGCATTCTCTCCATGAGCTTCATGAGGTCGTCACCTGAAATGGTTTTCCAACAGTCTTGAAGGAATTCCCATAGATGCTGAGTGCTTGTTGGTCCTTTTTCCTTCACTCTGCGCTCAATCTCATCCCAAACCATCTGCACTGGGTTTAGGTCAGGTGACTGTGGAGGCCAGGCCATCTGGTGCATCACATCCTTCTCGGTCACACAGTCTGGAGGTGTGTTTGGGGTCATTGTGCTGTTGAAAAATAAATGATGGTCCAAGTAAATGCAAACTTGATGGGATGGCATGTTGCTACTGGATGCTGTGGTAGCCATGCTGCTTCAGTCTGCCTTCAATTCTGAGTAAATCTGCAAAAGTGTCACCAGCAAAGCCCCCCCACACCATCACCACCTCCTCCATGCTTCACATTGGGAACCATGCATGTAGAAACCAACGTTCACCTTTCTGTGTCGCACAAAGACACGGTGGATGGAACCAAAGATCTCAAATTTGGACTCATCAGACCAAAGCACAGATGTCCACTGGTCTAATGTCCACTCCTTTGTTTGTTTGTCTTGGTCCAAACAAATCTCTTCTGCTTGTTACTTTTCCTTAGTTGTTGTTTCTTAGCAGCTATTTGACCATAAAGGCTCCTCTGAACAGCTGATGTAGAGATGTGTCTGCTACTGGAGCTCTGTGTGGCATTTATCTGGGCTCCAATCTGAGCTGCTGTTAACTTGTGATTTCTGAGGCTGGTGACTCGGATGAATGTATCCTCAGCAGCAGAGGGGACTCTTGGTCTTCCTTTCCTGGGGTGTCCTCATGTGAGACAGTTTCATTGTAGAGCTTGATGGTTTTTGCGACTGCACTTGGGGACACATTCAAAGTTTTAGAAATTTTCCGCACTGACTGACCTTCAGTTCTTAAAGTAATGATGGACTGTCATTTGTCTTTACTTAGCTGATTGGTTCCCGCTTGTGTGGGGAAAATTCTAGCAGATGAGCAGTTACTGAAATACTGAGAGCAGTTTGTCTGGCACCAACAGCTATTCAATGTTCAAAGTGACCTAAACCACCTTTCCTTCCCTTTCTGATGTGATTGGCTGCCTGGGTATTTACGTTAACAACCTCTTGAAGAGATGCAAGTGGCTGTTAATGCTTTGTATAGTTGTGCTTGTACAGTCTGATTTTGTATGTTTACAGTGTCTCACCTGTCTGTCTTCTCATTCTTCATTGTAGAACACACAACAGTTTCCCACTGACAAAAGTGGGCGGTGGGGTGGGTGGGAGTTGAGGAGATGAAATAAACAAGCATCTGTGCAAGTGCAGACTTATTGAGTTATAATTTAAAAATCAAACCAGCAGTCAGAAATAACCTCCATCTCGTCTCTCATTTGATCATAATGAGTCAGTGTGCCACTCTGCACACACGAGCATAAACATCCAGACATGTTTGTGTTGGTATATGTGGAGATGCAACATGAAATTACAGCGAGGCAGAGTACATGTAGCTGAATGACTCAATCATGGAAATGAGCTAAAAAGCTTGGCGACCTACTGCTTATCGCTTTGACCATCGTTGATCCTTGGCATTGTCTAGCAGAACAAGCCAAACTCAGACAAAAGACTGCTCTGCTCTTCCATAGAAACGGATATTTCTGTGCGTACACCTGTTTCCATTCCTCCAGGTATCGCGAGCGTGCTGTGGTGGATGTGTTTGATATGGCCAGGCTGAGGCTCCAGGCTCCAGTTCGTAGGCCTAACTCCAGATATACAGAGCCACGAAATTTGTTACGAATCCACGACTCCCTTCAGCTCAAGTACAGAGGTAACACAGTGATCTCAAAGTGTTGACTGTACTCTATTAGTAACAACATTACTTCACTATTATATGTTTACATTTACTTCTAATGTGGTAGATGAAGAATCGAGGTTGGGCTCCAGTGAAGATCCTAAACTAGAGGAAGTAGGTGGGACCAGCAGACGGAGGCGGGACTACAGGGATTCATATCACCAGTTGAGCAGCCAGAGGTCTACGGTCCAGGACGGTCAGACTATATTTCAATTATTTTTTTACCCTGTTATTACCTTTCAACAGCCAGAGTGCCATCCATTGTTGATAATAAAGAATATCCTACTTGTGTTGCAGATTATTTCGACCTGTCCCCACCACAGCAAAATGATCTACTGGTGAGAAATAATGTTTAAGCTGCACAAAAATCCTGTGATTTGTACCGTATCCACCAGCTTGTAGTTATTAGAGTGGAACTGTGAAAAGAGCTGTGTGTATTTCAGAGGAGCGAGACCAGGGGATCTGCAAGAGGTTCTCTGCTGGAGTCAGAGAGTGCTTTCATTGGTAAGACATGGTGAAATAAAAGCATTTTACTGCTGGTGAAATCCACATTCTCCTTTTGAGTCATAGAGCTGCAGGCGTTTCACTGACTTCACAAGACCCGAGTCTTCATGGCAGACAGCCATCCCGAATTCTTTGAGCTGTTACAGTACTGACATCGCTTGTTCTCTGGATCACAAACATAATTTACCTCCTGCTTTGTTTGTTTGTGTTGTTTAGCTCATGCTGGAGAAGTATGACACACACCTGAATGTATCTAACTTTTCAAATTATTGAGAAAGTTTATTTCAGTGGGGCCAAACTGTATACTGCAAAATGACATCTGGAACTTTTTAATGTCGAGGACGCTTTAAGTGACGAGGATCACATAAAAAGTTGCAGCGATGTTTGAAATGACTGACTTTGGTTGTGTGTGTTAAGACCCTCTGGGCGATGGCTCGTCAGTGCTGCAAACCCCAGAACCCGAGAAGACTCGTCAGCTGTCGGCCCGGGAGAGGAGGAGGCTTTCCAGACAGTCACAGCGCCCACAGGTGTTCTTCTTAAAAACCATCCGCGAGTCCTGGTCAAACACGAAGTTTATTTGCTGAAGTTTTAACTTTTTTCCTCCCTTTTTTCAGGAGCGAGCTGCTTCTGGCCACCCTGTTGGTCATCATGATGATTACTCCGGCCACGCAGTTACCAGACAGCGGCAGAATGAGGATGGGGAATGGGGAAACCGGAACAGGACGGGTCATCAGGCTCTCAGTCGTCGTGGCAACACAGCTGGTACGACTTCATATTTTTTTGTGTAAATATGTTTCTCGTTGTATAAAAGCCCAGACCAGCATTCAGACCATCTTCAGGATTATGAAGCTCAGGGTCTAATATATCGATCATTATAAAATTCTGCATTAGGATTTTTAATGGGTTTGAAGTTTGCTCGATTCAGTAAGTACAGCATTGTTCATGTAAACCTGCAAACTAACAATATATATTTATCAAATATTTGTTCTTATATAAAGCATGCATTGTAGCCGCCCGTTCCCAGCTTGTTAATTACACAGTGAAGATGTGTGTTTTCTGTATTCACTTGTTTTTCTTCAGCACCGCTGGATCTGTCTAACGACGACGACTCGCCTCCGCGGTTTTCTCTTCATAATCGTCAGGGGTCTATAGAAACCGATCGCTGGATACGGCCAGAAACATCAGACACGCTGAAGTGTTTAGACCGTGCGATCAGAAGGGAGCGGCTGGCAACGTAGCACCTTGTCTCCTAAGATTTGGAGGGTCCTTTTGATTTTGAGTGCATAAGTTCAAAGTTGGTTTTAATTTATTGCTTTGATTAAAGATAAATGTAAGTTACTGTCAAGGAAAAGATGTTTCTCTTTTTGCTTCTGTTGAAACCTCACAGTTGTAATCCAGTGTGGGAACCTTTGTGTTCTTTTACATGTAAATTATTGTTTTATTGAATATATTTTTAAATAAATTATTTTTTACTTTTATGTACTGTGTTTTGGTTTGCTTCCTTTTACAAGACATATCATCGCTAAAGCAAATTGCTCTTTGCCTGTAATTTATGTTCATGTCAACAATTTTCCCTCAATTATTCAAAGGTTCAATTTTCTCCCTTTTCATTCATATTGCATGGCAAAATTAAGACTTCACTGCTGCATTTAAATGTGAATTACATATGCCAAGTCACACAAAGTAGCATCAAGTCATTATGACCGCAATGTCACGATACTGGAATTTCAAATGCAATACTATTTTCAGTACCACAGAAGAATTTGATCCTGCAGCAACAGAAGTTATAGCAACCGAGACATATATTGAAAAGATTAACATATTTTAAACAGATTTTCCCATGAGTTATAAGTTTGATCAAAATAAGTAATTTTCAGATTAAAATTTGATTATTTTGCAAATTTAGATAATTTTCTTGTATTGTCCGAGTAAAATATTTTCATGTTTATTCATGTTTAATAAATTATTAAACAAATAATTAATTATTAAACATGAATAATTAATAAAGAAAAAATTATTCATGTTTGATCTAACTGCAGTCAGCTAGTTGATATATTAATGATAACAGATGGCTAATGTGGCTAATTGCTACATGGCTAATGCTAACATATTATGTATAAATTATGAACTTTTTTTTATGAATTATTTGTCCATTTTTAATGGTTTTTTGGACAACAGATGGTAATTAGCCTTTGGCTATAATCTTGTATGTTTACATTCATGTAATTTCTTTTTTTAACATGCACTGTCCCAACTAAAATAAAAAAATAACGTGAGCACTGACCAGGTTAAATTTCATGATGGCTGTTTCATACTGCAGTGTTGCTGAAGCGTGAGCTTTAATGACCATGAAAGTGTTTCTAAAGTGTTGGTCAGTGGTATCAATGTTAGCTACTTCAGCTGTGAACTAGCATTTTTGCTACATGTGCTATTCCAGAGCTGAAATGTTTTATTTTTGTACTACCCAGAAAACGCTGCTAACATAGCTGTCATTATTTGTGACTCAGTGACGTAAAAGGAAAGGTTCAAATCTCTCGCAGAAATCGTCACTGAAACATCTCGAAGCTGTTCTATTACACACGATCTTTCAAGCAGCTCTAGGATTTCTCTTAACTTGAACATCGTTTGCCGCCTTCTATTCGGTGAGAACTCACGCTGACAAACATCGTGACCTCTCAGGATGAATGAATTATGTTCTCTCTTTATCTCGATAGACCCGCGAGAGCCGTGCTCTACATCGTATCCCCGACCAAAACCTAGAGAAAACGGCACAAAAGCTGCACAGCCTGTAGCTGTTTGTTTATCATTTGTCTTCTGGGTTTGATTTTCTGACAAAATGAAAGCGGAGCTGTTTACCGTTGAAGTTCTGGATGTGGGGTTCATCTGCCAGGACGTAATTTGTAGCAGAACAACACACAAAGCACAAACCAAGTGCTGGTGTGAATCCAAGACATGGATTACTGCCCAAAAGAGACAATTTCTGTTTATTTGTCCACCAAACTCAGTGGCAGTGGGGGATGAACACAGTGTTACTGCTGTGTGTGGTGGGAGACTGGATCTCTGCACTGATTGCAGAGATCGGAGTGTGTTTTTGGCTTTGTACTGGTTCTGCTGGTAGCTGTGCGGTTCAAGGTTGTACGATCCCAAACAAGAGAAAGTGTCTTTCTCGTGTGCCACGTTCTCTCGCCACTGCACACGTCCTCACCTTTTTACTCCTTCCTTCCTGGACTAACACTGTCACCCGCTCACACCGCCTCCCCCTCACTCTGTATGAGTGATGACCCTTTCCAGGATTGGATAGGAAGGAGGATAGAAGCCATCTAAACTCTGCTATGTGCCCATTACTCAACCAGACACCCCAGTGTCAATATAAATGCATACACACACTGCATCCCACTCAGCATTACACTGACTCAGGAAGGCCACAGCAACATAGCACGACTCGCAACTTCATCCAAAAATTGATTGTCCAGGCAAAAATCCTTTCACTTGGTTGAAACAATTTATTGCTCCGAACACATTTTATGGTCTTTAACTTAGTGGCCCAACCCAAACCACGAGAGAACGGGAAGGCCTTCGCTCCCCTGTTGGCATCTAGCATGGAGACAGCTGGGATTAATGTCCAATATGGCATCTATAAAATCTATACTCGGTTGTTTTGTGACATGGCCTATCTAAAAGTGTCTGATTTTAGCCGATTTCAAACTGAATCCACGGGTGTGCGTTAAGCAGACGAGGTCCAGCAGAAAACCATAATTTGGATCGCGTCTTCACAGAAAAATCTTCCCCTTAAAATTCCTCCTAAGACTGATAACAAAATGAAATGCATGTGCATCATTTAAAAAAAAAAAAAAAAAAAAAGCCTTAACTTCTTAAGTTCCTGAAATCCTTCACTTTTATATTTACACTCTATGCTGAGTGGCAAATCAGGGATTAATACGTTAGAGACGTAAATATAAGATAGAGCTGTGATATTGATAGGTCTGTTCATTTATGCAGTCAGCATTCTCACACGTTTACATTCCAGGACAATGTCATTAATAGCCCATAGAGGATGTTTTCCAGTCTTACTGAGAGCCTGTGCACACAGTTCCTACAGTGCTCTTTTTGTTATTTTGGATTTAAAGACACATACCGCTAAGCTGTCTGCAGCAGTTCTGTTGCATAATTTTTAACACCTCTCTTGGTCTGATGCCAGTTCCTCAGCAGTAAACACAGGCAGAGGTTTGCCAATCTGCAAAAAAAAAAAATGTTTAAAAATTGTGGAACAGTTTTAGGATAATATTCCTCAATGTAAGGATATGAAGTTTTTAAAGTTTTCACAATCTGCAGTTCATGATATCATCAAAACATTCTGAGAATCTGGAGGAATCTCTGTGTGCAAGGGACAAGGCCAAAAATGAGTCAAATTGGATGTTCGTAGCATTTGGGCTGCAGAACTGTCATGGAAATCAGTGCATGAGCTCAGGAACACCTCCTGACATCCACAAAGTGAAGAGGAACGTGAAGAAGCTGAACAAGTGGAAAGCGGTTCTGTGGTCAAATGAATCAAAATTTTAAATTGTTTGTAAAAACATGGACATTGTGTCCACAGTCCGAAGAGGAGAGGCACCATCTGACTTATTGTCAGTGCTCAGTCCAAAAGCCTGCGTCTCTGATGGTGCAGTGGTACCTATAGACCTGGCAGCTTGCACTTTGGCAAAGCCTCCATCAGCACTGAAAGGTATATCCAGGTTTTAGGCAACATATGCTCCCAGCCACATTATCTCTCTTTCAGGGGAGGGCTTACATATTTCAGCAAGACTAAACAGCATACTACATCTGTTACGACAGCATGGTTTCGTGGTAGAATAAACCCATCATGAAATAAAAAAAAAAAAAATGCAGAAGAAGTAGACCCGGGACTGCTGAGCAGCTGGAAACAGTCAAGAACGGGGCAACAACAACAACTCGTCTCACTATCATCAAATCCAGTGGGCAACTGTGGCCTCCATTTCCTTAAAAAATAAAACGAACACACTACACGTGTGCTGTGTGTGTCAGTAGCAGTGCAGAGAAAATGCCGCCTGAGTAAATGACTTCGGTGCTCGCCTCGGACAGCGTGCCGAGGATCCCATTCATTTTGGTCAGTGTTATGAATCCTTGATAAGGCTAATGAAAGCCATTGCTCACTTATGCTAATCAGTCTCTTGAATTAGCCTGCCACTGGAGTGCCCTATTAGTGGAGATCACTGTGTAATGGATGATATCAGGGCTGCACTGCCCAATGCAGTTTGAGTGGGACTGCGTGCATGTGTGGATATGAATGATATAAATGATCTCTGCACATCTATATCTGAGTGTTTCGGGGAACAGGGCTGCCATAGTTCAAGCTGAACACAAAGAGGGGAAAAAAGCTTTTTGAAGATTCTGCATACGATTGTCGATGTATTTTTAAAGTTGTTACTGGAAGCGAGCGACTCCACTGCACCACCACTGGATGGCAGTAGTGCATTACACTGGACTAGTTAATGGTACTGTAAGTTAAAGAGGCTCTCTCCCAAGAATAAATCTCAGACTGTGAAATAACATATTCACACACATGAGCCGGGCTGGGCTCATTTCAGTGGGCGCAGCGAGTATGATTAAAAAGATGAGAACATATTTAAATGTATGCACACTGAGACTGTGAACTCTGCCCGTGGTGTATCACCTTCAGCCTTAGAGGAAAACTCACTTCTTTGTTTGTTTGCCTTTTTCTACACCACTCCTTCCTTCTTCATCCTCTTCCCCGCCTCCTCCTCCCTCTCATCACTCATGAAGTTCAAGCCGGGAAGCATTGGACTAAATTTTGGATCAATCACTTGATCATTCCATACAACATCACCGCTACGCCCAATTTAGCTGACATACACACAGACGCAGACACTTGCCCGTGCAGATACACACTTGTGTGGCCTATCCCTTATGTTACCTCTGGGATGTAGCTGACAAATGACAGCACTACTCATCTGCCAACCCAGAGTCTCTTGCTCGGCAGGGTGTGTGTGTCTGTGTGTTGCAGGAGGGGGGAAAAAAATCGTTGAGGGACATGGGGAGATGGAGGGGAGCACTGGCAAGACTCTCGCTTTGTGATTGGTTAAAGTGAACATCCTGCAGAGTTATGGATTTTTGACAGAAAAGATGGTTTGCTTCGACCATGTTGCGCAGCAGACTATGAAAATCAGGTTATTTTCCTGCTATCTGAGTGCAAACCAAATATTTATTTTTTTTACTATATTGTTATTTCGCACAGAGGACAGCAGTGGCCATAAAAAAAGGAAGCGAGGGATGTAAAATGGAAGATAAGAGAGCTTAAAGCTGCAAAGGGCTGCAACTTTTGAGGAAATACAGCCTGTAGTGTGATTGCTGCTTAACCTTACCATGTTTTGTCTGTTGGACACATTTTTCAACTGTCATTGACAAAAACCTTCACATCAGAATTCAAACTATGCTTAGTTTGAGTCCAGGTTTTGTTAAACATCTTAATGTTTTTCTGATCTGTGCCCGATGCTACAGAATTTCATCCACCCACTTCTTATCACCTGTTTAAGTCAACGAGGAAGTAGCGGCAAAAAGGCCTGTGTTGCTGGTTCCATTCTTTTAATTCCCCCAGTTCTTCTTGTGTGATTCCCAAGGCTTTCCGATGCCTCGTGGGACATGTAGTCCCTCCTTTGTTGCTCGGATCTGTCTCGGGGTCTCGTCCTTTTGAAATTCGTGCCCTGGGATGTGTCCTTATCGGTCTTTAAAACTCAGGAGCAGCGGCTCTGTCTGGATTCTTATTCTATGAGCACGTCCACATTTTTCTGATTTCGGTCTTACAGTCGCCCCTAAACCTTCACGACCGCAGCGGAGGGTTCGTAACAAAGATCAGCGGATGAAATGTGAACTTCTTAAGTCATCCTCGCATTGTGTCCCACCCTCACCTCATCACAGTCCACATCCCCAGAGCCGGCGTTTGCTGCCTGTTGTTTGAACTGTGTAGGCGTTACACAATGTATGCACACGGCGAGTAGGTGGTCAGCTCCCAGATTTAAAACTCTTGTGTTTAAAAGAAACAAAAAGATTCTGCAGGAGTTGGTAGTACAGATACACAGTTACTATTTTCTTTCTCCCTTTTTTGGTTCAACATTGGCACATTAGAATCATTTCCTGGTGTAAAGATGAGTAAGATCTGTGACAGTGAAGAACACTGCATGCTTATATTGTAGTTACCGTAGTGCGTTAGGGCAGGCCAACCTTGCAGTTCTCTGCTTTGTTGTTCTTCTGAACACTAATGGGGATTATAATTTACAAAATATACATCACGTTGTATTCAGTGAGTTGTATAAGTAGAAATTGATAAATGCATCATAAAAGTGTTTATTGAGGGTTTAGATGGAGGGAGCGGCCTGACTTCAACACAACCCGGCTTCATTTTGTGACCCCTGCTGCCCCCTGGTGGCTGTTTGAACAAAAGCAGATTTAAGCCCAATTTACTAAACAAGGCAAAATCCTCGAATAGAGCTCATAGGTGTGGTGAATTTCACAGGTGATTTACAAAAGTTGCTTCTAAACATAGACACAGTCAGTTCATTTTAATATCAAGCACAAAAAATAAGAAATGCATGAGAAAAAGACGATATCCACACTATGCTAAAGGTTAGTTCAGGGCTACGTTCATCTTTTATATACAGTCTATGGTAGGTTCCATCTTCTTTCTTCTGTTTCAGCGCCACCACCCGACAGGAGCTGACAAACGGGAATTTGGTCCACGCTACACGTTACCCCCCTGCGAGCCTCTATCCTTTACCATTCCCCATAACACTGTTTAAAGTTTAAGATTCCAGACCTCCCGTCTCACAGTTGACGTTAACATTTTAACATTTTCAGCTCTTTCTAGAACAACAACAACAAAAAAAGCAAAATGAAAGAAATACCATTCTTGTTTAGTCCATTTAAAAACCAGAAGAAAAAGCATTTTGACTGGGTCTTTTTCTGAGTGTCAGCATTTAAATTTGACAACCTCTTTCATCATATTGCTCCTTTTATTAGCCACTGGGAAAAAAAAGAGAAAAGACAACTGGTGGACGTTTTGTAGCAGCTGGCTTGTCAAGTCACTCGGCCACTTTAACGAAAGCTGGGAAATCACTGCTTTTACTGGTGAGAATTTAACAGCGTTTATCTGTAAGAGCATTTAGCTCCTTTGTTTGACGTGCTTATCGTTTCTTTTCGCGTTTTAAATCGATAAAATCTAGCATCTGCTGAACTCTGATTCACCTTTCTCGCAGAAATCTAATTCCCGTCCGTGGAAGTGAGGAGTCCAAATTTGAGGGAAATCCCGGAAGGGCCTGCTGAACTGCTCAGAGGTTACTATAATGATGATAGAGCGTCTTCACCGACTGGAGGAAGTGAGGCTGAAAGTTGCAGTGAGGCAGCGGTGGGAAGATTGAATCAATGCATCGATGAACCTGAACCTCAGGTTCATCGATGCATTTAAATGTGCAGCAGCTTCTGCTGAACGGGGGACGTGGTGATGGAGGGATGGAGAGAAAGATGGAAATATTTGAAGTAGCGATCAGGTAAAAACAGATGCTTTAATTAGCAGACTAAGAAATGCCTGTAGCTGTGTGTGAGTGTGTTTGATGGCTTTAATTAGTTGAAGTGTGTGATGAAACACAGAGGAAAATCAACAAAGTGGCATCTCTATAAAGGTTAACAACCACCCACCCTCTTCTCTCCTCCCTTCCCTTTCTCCCCAAGTAACAGAGGGACAGAGGAAATGAGAGCTGGACTCGGAATGAGAATGAGCGAGCAGAGACAGAAGAAGACGGAGTAACTGTCTTTAATCAAACAATAGCTCAAAGTGCTATCAACTTTATTTGCTACACACACAAAGACACACACAGGCGCACACATGTTGTTGCTGGAAAGTCTAAGAATTGAATTTTCCCCTCCAGAAACACGGGAGAGCTTTAGCTTCAAGCCTGTGTCTCAGTGTACATATTACAGGTAGCAGCACAGAGATTACTGTGAAACTGGGGTGTCTACTTTCTGATGTCTCGCCTGCGGCCTGAATGAAGACAGGGATTTTTTTCCCTCTTTCTACTTCACTGCTAGGGTTGTTTTAATATTATTTAGGCGAGAGGAAACAGAGTTTGAGCGTGTAGCCTGGAGACAAGCGATGAGGAATGAAGGTGACAGAAGGGTGGAAGGAGGGGATTTATTTGGGGTTTTTTTTGGTTTCTTAAATGGTGGCTAAATGTTCACAATATGTGAATCAGAATTTGAGACAACTGTGACAGTCAGTCATTCACAGATACACTGATGTTAACCTGCTGTGTATGTAGCACCTATCCATGGAATTTACTTCTTCCATTCCAATCTCTTCACCACCATTGGGAATACCAAAGAGCTGTCAAAGGATATATAATGACCCTCAGTCACATTCAGTCTGGAGGTGGTGGATCAGCCCAAAACTACATGGGAGGAGCTTATTAATGATTAAAGGTAGTTGGGAACAGTCACCAAGAACACCATTGGTAACGCACTGCACTGTAATGGACTGAAATCTCCATACATCCGCATAAACATCCTCGTACTCAATAAGGCATATGTACAGGTCTTGCCAGTGAACATCTAAATGATTCAGAGAAGTCTTGGGGGGAAAGTGCTTTGGTCAGGTGAAACCAAAATTGAGCTCTTTGGCATCAGCGTCTCTCCAACTTGATCATGTTTGGAGGAAGAGAAGTGCTGAGTATGACCCAAAGATACAGTGAGAGGACAATGGATGCAAAATCTTGAACGAGAACCTTATTCCCTCAGCAGAACACTGAAGATGGGGGATGGATGGGTCTTGATGCATGCTCAGTCATCCAGGTAAGTAAATCCCAAAAGGTTGATTCTTGATTCTGGGCTTTGATCAGTAGTGGTTGATCAATGTTCATGAGAATTTGCATATTAATGATCAAGGAACCGACCTCCCAGCCCATTGTTCCTGCAGTGGTTCTAGTTTCAGCTGAGACTGAAGAAGTCACTTGGATGGATTTCTCCCACTGAAAATGTCCAGATGAACAGAATCAACCTTTTGGGGTTGTGGATGGGTCTTCCACCATGGCCACAAAGGAGTGGCTGAAGAAGAAGCACGTTAAGGTCATGCAGTGGCCTACTAGGATATTTGGTTCCTACCACTATGAATCAGATCTTAGACTTTCACTCAAACATTTACTGTACAAAACATTTTTTATGGTGAAGAATTGCTTTGCATCTGGTCCAGAAATCCTCACAACTTTTGGTTTCTGTTTAGAAATAGAGTCGTGGATACCCAAGAGGACTGGTGATGGTGGCAGTGTGCTTCATTGGACCAGTCTGACTGAGAATATCATACAGGGTGTTGTTGAAACACAAATCGCCAAACTGCCGTGCCAAAGACTTTCATCGGGCCTGTGTGCGTTGTCTGCTTCAATATCTATTCCTATTTGTATTGCTCAATCCTATTTTCCTTTATTACAGTATTGACATTTTCCAGCAGACCGAAAATCACTTCTGAAGCAAATTTTACACAGTGGTAGGTGTTGTATAGACAACAGTTCCCTTTGTGTCATCATTCGATTGTCCAGGTGTCATGTTTCAGCTGTGTACAGGCAGGAGAAGGATCCAAACACAAAACTCACAACAATAAAATCAAACTCAAAAAGCTGCTTTATTGCAGAATGGCATGGAAAACTAAACTAAACTGGGACATGGATAAACTGACACACACGGAAACACAGCCATGAGGAAGACTACGACACTGACAAAGAGAAACACAGGGCTTAAATACACAGAGGGATAACAAAGGAATGAGACACAGAAGGAGAGCAGAGCTGGGAGTAATCAGGCTGGACGAGACAAGGGAAGCAAAACTAGAATCACTCACATGAGACATGGACCTTCAAAGTAAAACAGGAAACACACTGACTGAACTCTAGACATGCAAACTTAACAGCAACTGAGAAGACAGAACATAGGGACCTGAAACATGGGACAGAAAGGCACAGTAGACACAACGTGGACATAACAACACCACAGGGAAAGAGTAAAACAAAACACAGAACCTCTTAGAAAATAAAATAGGAAACATAATGAAACGCAGACATGACTACATGAACTTGACAACATAACAGACATGAAACACATGAAGGGCAAGGGAGACTTAACAGGGGTTGGAAGACACAAGGGGAATCTAATAACAAAGAACTAGAAAAACTCATGAGCTTAATCATATAAACATCCAAATAAACTAAACTCAAAACACTGGTTCATAAGACCCAGGATCGTGACACCAGGTGCATGTGTGTTTATTTATCACTATCATTTGATCTGTGTCAGATTAAGGCAATTTGTGACAAATAGAGATACGGCTTTTCTGTGTGTGTGTGTCCTATTTGGACTGTAAAGGTAAGTGTGAGGATTTTACTGCTGTTTTATAGTCCATTACAAGCTCTTTACTGCTGCCTCATGGCCCCATTCTGTTCTTTTTATTCTGTATCTCTTTATGGCGTTAAGTATTTAAATAATGGCAGCAGAAGGGGCAGCAGTGCTAGCAGGCAGCTTTTGGCAGGAGAGACAGCCAGCAACACTTCAGCGGCATTCCCACCCAACTGTCAGCTGTCTAACCTCACATTTTTGAAATATCTGAATTACTTTACTCATTCCCGTTTATTTGATAAATAAAACTCCTGAAATATGCCACATCTGACGGAAAATAAAAACCGAGTGGTTTTGGTCAAATTGTTTTTATTCTTTAGTGACAATAGTGTCAGGCATATTTCAAACTGTCTAGAGATGAGAAGGACCCCCCCCCTCCTCCCACCAAAACTTTAATATTGCACTCCTGTAATAGCCATGCATAGCAGAGGCTTAACATGGACAACCAACTTATTTTTTACGAGATTTTGCTCGACAGGTCGTGTACACTAACCTTTCCAAGTACAGAGTTTTTAATGGGAGAGCAAAGAATGGTCAGAATTAGTTTAGCAGCCGTGTTAGAAACCCTCTCTCATACATGTAGCCATGAGATTAATCTTATGGTCTGCTGACCTGAAAGTGCCTCATCTGTTAGTACAAAATCCATCCAGAAGTATTGTTCTTCTAATCTTTATTAGTGTGAACGCTTGAAAAGACTCTAAAAATTCTTTTCTCATTACTTAGGTTTTTCTAATTTACATTTAAAACATTTTCAGCTATTTTCCAACTTCTTCTGTGTAAACGTCAGCTTTTAGCAGTTCAGCACTTTGGTTTTCAGGTTAAATTCTGTTTTTTTTTTTTTTTTATCTCATTCAAAATTTTCAACGTAAATTCAGCAATTCAGCAAAACAAACTCGGGATCTCGCAAAACTTTTGCGAGATCTCCCCAAAGTTTTAGCCGCATTCCTCGGACGCCGGCTCGAAGCCGACCGGGAGGTCGAGGCACGATGTGCCGGGAAAGCGGTGTTCCTCCCGGCTGTTGTAGGTCTCGACCTCCCGTTAGCTTCGAGCTAATGGGAGGTCGAAGGCCGAAGAATGTGGCTAAAACTTTCGCGAGATCTCGCAAAACTTTTGTGAGATATCGCAAAAGTCCGTCTTAATTTTTTTTTTCTCCCGTGTCCCCTGCGGGAATCCGTAGATTCCTATTCTTTTGGACATGTGTGCTTGTATTTTTCTCACTTTTAACATTTATATTTTTAAAATTATTCAACTTTTTTCAACAAAAATTTCCCATGTATTTCAATGGGGAGACCCTTCAAATTCTCCTTCAACTTACTCCTCTTTAAACTGTATCTACTTTCACATACATTGACGTAGAGCCACCATTAAAACTTTAAAACAAAGACAAGACATTCAACTATTCAACTTGTATTTATCTTTTCAATATCTATTATACTTTTTCTTCAGTTCCAGTTTAAGTTTCATCCTTTTTTTCAGCCGTTTCAGAGTTTATAATGGGTGTATATGGGACGGAATGTTGGCACTAGAGTGAGACAGCTCAACTGCTAGAGTGAGAGGAGGGGGGGAATTAATCTTAAAATATTTTCTTAAAACTGCTGCTGTGTCCACAATGTTCGCTCTACAGCCATCATTTTACCCTCAAAACGTAGCCATCGCTGTCCTCTTTCATCCAATGTGTTTATTATTGCAATAGGTGTTATGGTTCTTTCATAAATGTCACCAATGCACAGCCTCCTCCATCCAACTCTTCCATAGACTCTAATGTTAAAATGGCTCAGAAAGTTCTTTTGAAAATCAGAAGTACAGGGTGTCTTTACACTGTCACCACATCCATATAATAAATTCCACAGGCATGAAAACTGAGATTTCGGTAGACTGGACATTGCTGGTGCTCACGGTGAAAGAATTTTGTCAATACGACCTGTACTTTTCATTTGGGACGGATTTGTTTCGGGCTGACTTTTCTGTTCATTTTAAGCAGCAAAAGTGAGGCGCATGTCTGTATGCGTGTGTATGGAGCCATTGGGTGCAGTCACTATAGCAACCAGGCTCACACCTGCCTGCCTAACGAGCTCTCTCTCACTGTGCAGAGATTCATCTTAGGCTACATTCACTCTGCAGGTCCTAATGCTCAATTCAGATTTTTTGATCAAATCCGATTTTTTTGTCTGCTCGTTCACACTACAAATAAAATGTGACAGCAAACGCGCTCTAGTGTGAACGCTCAAAGCGGCCCGCATGCGCAAAAGAAGATGTCACACACAACGCGCTCTGTTTAGACCCAGAGCAAACAATATTGTTTGACTGATGGCCCTTAATATGAAGACTTCGGACTTCACGTTTCCCAATTTTTGCTTTAAGTTATTTTGTTATTTACATAATAATGTAGATAACCTAATAATTATCCTTATTGCTGTTTTAGAGAGGAGCGGTGCTTCAAAGGATAGTTGCAGATTTCTGTCAGAATCTGCAGTACAAATAAAATGTTAACGTTTCTCCAACATTGTCTTCCCAGCAGTTTGACCGGATGGCCAGGAAGCGTTTGCGATGTCTTATCAGGCGCTTCTCCGGCGCTGATAATTGGCGTCTGTCTTGTGTCAGTGACGTAAAAGACGGATTTAATGCGACTTGACCGTTCAAAGAGCAGTCGCTTTTTGAAACATCGGATATGTATCGGATTCAGTACCACATACGAAAGTGACCCAGATCGGATTTGAAAATATCGGATTTGTGTCGTTCACACTGTCATACCATGATCGGATATGGGTCGCATAGGGTCAAAAAAATCTGATTTGATGCGCTTTCACCTGCAGTGTGAACGTAGCCTTAAACACTTTTCTTTCAACTGCTGCTGTGTCAACAGTGTTTGCTCTACAGTGGCCATATTTAGATTAGAGGGTGGTCCTAAGTTATCACCTGACATTAACAAGCTTGGCTAGCAAGCTACATCTCTGAACTGTAACCTTGATTAGTGCTAAGCAAGAGACAGAGAAACTTTAGAACAGTGAGTAGAGTTTCCTTTCCAAAACTGAAAAACCAAGTTTTTGGATCTTTACCAAACAGCAGGCAACACAGTTTGTCAGAAATACCATTAAAATGATCCACAGTGAAGAGTGACTCTAATTTACTGACATGTAGCTAACAGCCATTGGCTATAGCAGCCTACGTTGGCACACATATCAGTTAAAGTTGTCACATCTCTACTTTTAAACCTTAACCAAATCCACCTGGATGAGTTCTAGAAGGATGAAATCAGCCACAGAGATCAAAAAATGTTTAAAGGCTTTAAATATGTCATTTTCATGGCTAAAGTTGGGCTTTTTTTACACGGGAGTCTGTGGTGATTCACTTTTGGAGCAGGCCCCAACTTCAACTTCAGCTTCACCAGTGAGGAACATGCAATTGCAAATGCACAAACGTGATTAAAAATAACTGCACAGCATCCTCCGTTCAGCATAAGCTGCTGTACATTTAAATGAGAAACTCTGCCTCTGCTGCTCGCGTCATTTTCCCTGCAAATGCAGATTGAGGTCCAGGATTCATTTATTCAGTCTTCCCACCACAGCCTCACTGTAACTCTCACCCTGACTTACTCCTTTCACGAAACCTTTACTGAGAGAAAGCACTGAGACACCACTTTTTAGCCCAGCGTAATGTGACTTTTGAAAGAGACACCATTCAAAGCAGCCCTTGCATCAAGCCTGTCCAATTCAAGTGCTTGGATTAAAGCCCAGCTGCAGACGAGTCACTTGTAGAACTGGACCTCTTCTGACATCATTGAAAGCACAAAATGATATCATTAAATCATGTGCACTTAACCACTTAAAGCATCATACACAGCTGGAAAATTGCCTTCTGTGCAACCTTCAACCTTATGGCCATTAATTCAAATATCTGCCTCTGTGCCAGTGTGCAGCCTTCAGCTTTAGCTGGCTGAATGTAGCATGTAGCCACTATTGATGGGAAGAGAGCAGCGAGTCAGACTGCTGACAGGACAATATTAATGCAAAGAAGGTTATTTCTGGCATAAAACGATTCCTTCATTTAAACTGATTGGTTTAAAAAGCAAAAAATAAAAAAGAAGTAGTTTTTGTACAGATAAAGGACTCATCGCAACAAATCATCATTTAGGAGAACAAGCAGTGAATCCACAAAGGCTGTTTCCTGTTGATTTTGAATGGAGCAGCTCCAGGTTTTGCCTGCGTGTGCGTCATTATGAAGCATCTGTTCAGCAAACAAGAAACAAAAGGGAAGAGCAGCTATACGGTGCCCGCGCTGGGTGCAATCCATCAGCACGCATCATGAACTGTGTGTGCGTGGGTGAGTTTGCTGGTGACGGCGGTGGGGGTGTGTGCCTCAGAAGTGATTAGCGAGTGTTTTCAGCTCTCAGACGTGTCACAGAGGAGGGAAGTCAAACGACGCTCCTTAGCGCCCACACACACGCAGCCCGGCACAGTTTGACCCGAGTCTGTTGTCATCAGAATAGGTTGCTAATTAAGAAGAGATTCTCTCACACTGACAGCTTGTCGCTTGCCTCCCTACCCAAGAATCTTGTGAGGGACCGAGGGTATGTATATGTGTGTGTCACAGCACTGTTGTGTGTTGTGTTCTTCTGTCAAAGAACTGTCCCATGCCGTGAAGGGCCAGAAAGGTGATTTGTCTCCCTCAGCCGTGCTCTGTGTGTCAGCGAGTGCCGCTGTACACAAACATGCACTTGTGCAATGTGCACACAGGACAAAATTAAGTTTAGTGCACAACTCTTACATAAAAGGAACACTTTTACAGGGAGGCTAATACCTAGTCTGCTGTCACTGTTTGAGCACTCCCAGCGCAATCTTTAAAGCAGAATCACCCCTTCCCAAAATCAGTTTCATAAAATGTGAACATTAACATTTATTGCAGTGCTGTAGCACTTGAATGCATTAGTTTTAGACAGCTGCAGCCCTCTAAACTGGCAACTAAATGACTTTGTGTATTGACGAAGGTGTCACTTCAAAGCTGCAGGCAGTAATCGCTCAACTCTTTAGCTCTCTGCAGCTCTTTGCACTATGCAAGCAGAAAAAAGGACTTTTTTAACCTCATCCAGCTTTTTCTTGGTGGACACTGGGCAGCACATAGTGACTGAAAATCTGGTGGCCATGAAATATGGGGAGGTGTGCTGACCCCTCAATATATTCTTAAAATAAAACACCAAGCTGTTCCTAAACCAATCCGGAGATGTCTGCCTGTGGCCTTCTCCTCATCTAGGACCTGCCCCGGAGGCATCCTAGTCAAATGCCCAAAACACCTTAACTGGTTCCTTTTCATGTGGAGGATTAGCGGCTCTACTCTGAGGGTGAGATCATCACCCTCTTTCAGGCTGAGCTACCTTTCGGAAGAAACTCATTTCCGAATTGGGTAAATTATTTATTTTATGGACAAAGGTATTCATATTACTTCCACATTCTATTTTAAAAGGGGATGAATATGTGAATCAGAAGAACAACTCCACAAATTAGAAATGAGACCACTGAGGATCGTGTAAGCGCAAAGTAAATGCAGCCTCAAAGAGGTGCTAGCATGGCTGCTGACTGTCTCGGGTAATGGACACAAAACCAGAGGGAAAACTTCAAATGATGGCGTTATCAGAACGACAAAAAGAGCTCCAAACAAATGTTTTTATGTTAATATGTTTGCTACTGCAGGCTTATATAGTAGACTATAAGTTACTATTTCAGTTTTATCATGGTAAGCCGTGGTTAATGCTAAATGCTAACTGTTAATGCTAACTGACGTTTTCCTTTAATAACAAGCTCATGAATATAGCTTCAGGCTCAGAAAATGTGGTGGTTGTAAACAAGTTCTGTACGGTGGCCATGAGAGGTCAAACGCACTGCAGTTAAGAAAGCACCAAGCAAAAGACAACTTTTGTGCACTTTTGCAACATTTTTTAGTTGCTGGTCCTATCTTAATTTTGCAGTGCATCTAATCTCTTAGATTCACTGTCCAGTCCTATATAAGGCCATCTACTTGACATCTGCAAACACTTTGAGTTTACGGGCTACGCCGCTCATTTTAGGTAAAAAAATAAAAATCCAGGTCATACTATATTTTAGAATAGAGGGTTATCAATGCTCAACAGCTAAGGACTCGTTCTGCTTTCCTCAAAGCTAAGAAGGTGAACATGGCTTTTCTTTTACATTGTTAATGAGGACAAGTCATGTCTGGTGTGAAATGGGCCCTTTAATGCTTCTTTAAATATATTTTACTTACTGAACTGCTTTAGGACTCTGCATGTTTTAAGCATATTCCATTTCTTAATTAAGTCATTGTAATTAGTCACTATCAGAGTCATTATCAGGTGTAACGTATGTGGCTGTTCTTCCAAAGCATTTAAAGGAGTAGAAATGTTAATCCCATATTTCTTTGAATAACAAATGCTTATTTTAAATAATAACTCCATATTTGTAATTATTTATATGTTTTTGTTCCCTAACTAGTCATCAATTTGGGTTGCGCTCTCTCTCTCTCTCCAAACTGAATAAAACTGAAAAGATAAGGAGACATGAAGTAGACGAGCGAGGACAGAAACAGAAAGATAAAGGATGAAGTGAGGAAGAGATGATGAATGAGATAATCATTATCAAAATCCCACTACCCCCCCCCGGTCTCACTCATTCTGTCTCTTTGAACAAATTAATATCTTGATCGCTGATATAATAAACTGTTGTACTGCTGTTCTCAGGCTCCTCAGGGGAAAACACAAAGAGAGGACGAGGGAGGCAAATAATCTTTAAAAGGAAGTGAACTGACAAATAGATGAGAGCCTGTTTATGTGTGCAAGTGTGCAAATGAGACTGAATTAGAACTACACACAGTGAAAGAGCCTCATCCATATTAATACACTGCAGGTCATCCGCCCCACTCCTGGGACCGATGGCTTCCCTCGCTCTAATAGATCACACGCCATCTTTGATCACATGGCTGTTTGTTTTTAGAATGAACTCAAATTCAGCTTCGCCTGTGATATTTCAGCTTATTGACACTTGCTTGGCATTTTAACTTCATTACAACCAGTTTCTTTCTCGCTGGTGGACAGTCACCATGTGCTGCTCTGTATGACCCAAACAGACTTTATTAATGTTGATTCCAGTTTGAACTCTCAAGGTTTTCATTTTGTTACCGATGGTGACTTGATCTGATTTTTTTTCCCTTTAGAAAATCCAGTTATATGGTTGTTGCACTGTGGGTGGTTATAATCCTTGTGTTGTCATGCTAGGATGTTTCTGTCTGCTTAAAGCACAAACAAAATTTACCCTGCAGGAGTTTTCTGAATGAACACGACAGCTGATCTTCTGTATTTTCAGCTGGTGGTGGTGGAAATGGGTGTAGGTCACAATCAGCCAGGGTTTCGGGTGAGCTCATTGTGAAACCTGGCCCCACCCTATCATGTGATTTCCTGAGGTCAGATGGCCCAGGATGTGAGTGGGTGTTAAGGCGTCTGGGAAGGATCTCAAAACTGGATTATAGATGGCAGACAGTTGGTGTCGTAAACCACCGCCTCTGTTCAAAGGTGGTCACTCACAGTGGACATAGATGGCTTCTTTCACTCCTCTTTCAAACCATCTGTCCTCTCTGTCCAAAATGTGAACATTGGCATCCTCGAAAAAGTGACCTTTGACCTTTAGATGCAGATGGACAGCTGAGTCTTGTCCCGTAAAGGTGGCTCTTCTATGTTGTGCGTTTATGAATGTTTTGTCTCTCCGATGTAGAGGTCTGGGCATTCCTCGCTGCAATGTACAGCATACACCACATTGTTAAGTTTGTCTTTGGGATGAATCAGTTTTTTGTTTTTTGTCAGTATGGTGATGACAGAATGGGAAAGTGGTAGAGATGTAAAGAACAGAGCAGCATCCAAAAAACCAGGAAAGCTGGCAGATGAGTGTTAACACATCTTTCTTACTGAACTTACATACAAGCTTCATCAGTGGTTAGCAGGTTTTCCCCCGTGGAAGAGAGGCATGTGGTGATACTGGAGCTACGTTTACCTGTTTGCTTGTCATTCATATTCACAAGAATAATGATGGGCTAAATCAACTCAACTCAAGTCATCCCTTCCCAGATGCCTTAATCCCCACTCACATCCTGGGCCATTTGACCTCAATAAATCACATGATAGAGTGGGGTTAGGTTTCACAATGAGCTCACCCAAAATCTTGGCTGATTGTGACCTACACCCGTTTTCACACCTTGGCTTGTGTGATTATGTAGATGATCAATAGGTGGTCCATGACCGTCTTAGGACACTCCCATAGGACTTAAATCTGGGACTGCACCAATTGCTCTGAGAACTGAAGAAGCTTCTAGATGAAATGTATTCAACAAAACTTAAACAATTCCAGACGCTTTTCTTTCCAAGCTCCTTGGACAACTCAAATCAAAATTCTTTCTGACCACAAAATTAAAAGTGAGCTCCCTGAAAGCAACGTAGTTCTTTGTAGCCAACAGATAATCAGGTTTTCCTGACTTCTCAGGAGTTCGGTATCCTCTGGGGACTATGCTTCTATTATCGGGACCAGGCTCCCTCTTACAGTTTTTCAGGGGAAATTCCCTCCTCAGGGAGTAGAATATTCTGAAAGTCTAGAACCTCTTTTTGTACTTTTCAGTTTCCAATTTATTTCTGTTTGTGTGACCTTTTGCAATATTTTCTGGGCCTCGCCTGAAGTGTTTGCTGGGCTGACAGATCTGAGCATGACCTTTAGCGTGGAAGGAAAGTTTCTGGATTTTGCTAGAGATAAATAAACGTATTATCATGAATAAATCTTCTGTCAACTTGAAAATACAAAGATCATTTTCTCTGATCTTGATTTAATTTTTTTTAACCAAATTACAAAGAATGAAGTCTTGATTGACTTTAAGCAGATATCAGAATCAGAATATTTTATTAATCCCAGAGAAAACTATGTGGTCACAGTCGCTCCAAGACAGTAAGAACAGTAACAAATTAAAGTCCCAATATAAGATAATGCACTATACAAGATATCACAAAATACCTCTAATAATGCAAATAGACCTAAAACATAAATATCCCAATTACACAAAATTGAAATATAAATAAAGTTCAAGTTGAACTTTGTTATTGTCTCTGTAGATGATGTGCAGATATCATATAGTGATATATTGGTAAAATGTCTTTTTACTTAATTTTTAATCAATACACAGATTTAACATGGAAATAATTAAATGCATGCAAATGCTATTATGGCTGATTTCCATTTCTCGATTTGTGTTTTTCTCTTGGTGTAAGGAAGGATCACAGTAACAATGTTGTATTGTATCTACAATTTAACTATTTATGTTAATTAGTGTGTGTTCTCACACCATAAAACTTGCTTTCCCTTCTTGATAATCAGAAAGATCTTGTTACTGTCACAATGTGCTGCCATGATACTTGAAGTGTAATGTGCCAAAAAGGCAATAATGCAAAGCGAACTAGTTGAGAAGCTATTTAACGTGCCACAGATTTGTTCACCTGTAGGAATGATTTCTTGAAGTGTTCTTTAGCAGGGTGAAATCAGTCTGAGGCAGAAGCAGCTCCACTGTATAATGTAGACCAGATTAGACCACGTCTACCAAGTTCACAGTGTAGCCCTTTGCTTGCTTTAGTGGCCTCTGACACAAAATGTTCCTGACCCCTGCTGTAGTCTGTTAGAGCTGTTCCAGCCTGCATGGCTGATTGACAAGTATTTTAAAAGGACATCTGATTGTGAACAGGTCTGAGGCTAAACTGTTCAACATCACTGAGGTGTGTCGCTGCATAAGTTGAACAGGCACCAAGATCATGTGAGAAAGCAATTTTCTGAAGCATAACTTTAATCTAAATCCTAAAGCTGACAAAATTATTTGTGGGGTTGCAAATCAGGCATATAAGCAATGGCTTTGCAATCAAAGAACACACACACACGTTAAAATGTATCATCTGTATGCGAGTATGCTGGTACGATGGGGTGAAAATCTTGTAAACTGTAGTAAATGCGTTTGCTTTTATATAATTATTGGCTTCTGTGAGTTTCCTGAAATGAGCAATCAATGATGCATCACCTACAAGCAACTAAATCCAAAAAAACATGACACACTGACGCTGACTCACAGCTTGGTTTGATAAAATCAGAAAATGGATTTCTAAATTCAGTCATGATTTTTTTCCTTTTTAGCTTTAAACTGTTTTTTTTAACTGTGCATCCAGGGCTTACTCGAGTGCGTCCTGATGAACAACAGGAAAAAAAACGTTCCTTTTTATTGCTGTTGAAATCTGTGACCGTCACACTGGAGCTTTAACATCCACACGCATAAAAGATGCATTTACATTTAAACTCTTAGATTCATCTAGTTAATCTAAAGCATATTCACAAACAAATGAATAAACTGTACACTGTCCTCCACCTAAGCATGTATGCATTCACCCCCCACACACCTCATTACAGAGACAAAGCCATTCTTTTTGATTCCAAGCTGACGTCAACCCGAATCATCGGCACTCCCGGAGCATCTCAAAGGGGAGGGAGAACGAGGGGAGCAATCAACCCGATTAGGAGAACAGTGGATTCACAAAGTGGTTGACACCTATGGGGGAAATGTGAGAAGCAGGGAGGGAGACAATTGTGTTGGTGGAGGTACTGTCTTGTCTTGACTTCCCTCTGATCAAATAGGGTCTAAAATATTCCCAGCCAGGCGTGAAAGCGGGAATAAGAAATGTGCTCGTGGCTGAGGCAATGGAGGGACTTTTTGTACAAGGATGCCACGATGTTGCACTACCTGGTGTGGAGAGAAAACAGGAAACCAGACGGAAAGAGGTAATTGGACAGCTTTAAAAAAAGTGTCTCAAAAGAATGAGGTGAATCGAAAAATCCAATTATCGTCTCTATATCCTACTTATTCCCCAACACACTTGCACACACATACACCAAAAAAGAGATCTGTAGCAGAGATTGTCATCCTGCTGGTCATCACACGCCTACCTCAGACGAACAACACGGGTCAGGACGCACAATCGCGCATCGGTGTAGCTCGACTTGTTGTGCTATGACGCAAGTCTTCTGGGGAACACAGCAGGTCGGGGCACACACATATCTGCACATACAGAATAGGTAAAGGTAGGTAAAAGGGTACTGAAGGAAACTGAGATGCTGACATGATGCTTCTCCAGTGCATACATCTGTGCTGTGAATATCAAATCACCAAGAATCAGTGCTACACATGCAAATGCTTCACAGCTAGCGTTTAACTGGATAAACTGCAAGTCGCATTTTTCGTGGTGTAGATAATGTGACTGTTAATCTTTCCAGTGTTGGTTTATTAAACACTTACTTGGTTGCTGTTACTTACATACAGCAACCAAAGAGCCAGACTTTCTTCTCATTTTAAAAGTGAGCAGTATTACTTTTTGAAAGGTTTTCAAACTTTTATTACTAGAAACGTGTCACAAAAACACAATTTGTTTTCATTTCTTTAGCTGAATCTATGAGAAATGCCAAAGATAA
This sequence comes from Simochromis diagramma, assembly GCF_900408965.1. NCBI lineage: Eukaryota > Metazoa > Chordata > Actinopteri > Cichliformes > Cichlidae > Simochromis > Simochromis diagramma. Next base: position 1,279,165 of record NW_024387477.1, read on the forward strand.
CACAGCTTGACAGACACAAAATAGCATTTTTTGCACCAGGAAAAAAAAACCCAGCAGATGAACAGTATCTGTAAGTCATGTCCTTGAGGAATAGGAAAGAAAAATCCAGCAAAGACCTGACAGAGGACCTGAGAGATGAATCTGGTCCTCCAGTCAATCAGTTTCCGTTTACTGTTCACTGAAGGCTAAGACAGGCTTCCTAAGCCATTCTTAGGAAAATCAAATGCCAAATGACAGATGAACTGGACTGAAAGTCAGCGCCAAGAGGTCTGATGGAGTGATGAATCCATAAATATCTATGGAGGTGGCCAGGAGGTCCAACAGTGAGTGTCTATAGCCATCTATAAAGCATGGTGGAGGCTCTGTCAATGTTTGTGTTTGCATTGGTCTCTTTAAAACTGAGGAATTATGAAAGCTGAAAAGCTGTCAGAGTTTGATCTACTGTCAAAAATAATCTGAAAAGGATCTGACTGGAAACAGCTTTTTTTAAATGACAGAGATCTCAAACACACTGCCAATGCAGTAAAAGCATACGTGGATAGAAAAGCACACAGTGGAACACAACAGTCATAGATTGGTCTCCCTAGAGGCCGGACCTCGACACTAGTGGAGCAGTGTGGGATAATGCTGACAGAAAATAAAAAGCAGCAACATCTAAAGAAGAGCTCTGAAAGAAGCCTGGAAAACGATTTCTGGAGACCAGTGTTGGTCAAGTTACTTGAAAAAAGTAATCAGTAACTAATTACTGATTACTTCCCCAAAAAAGTAATCCCATTACTTTACTGATTACTTATTTTCAAAAGTAATTAATTACTTAGTTACTTTTTAAAAAACACGATTTACAACCTGAAGAGGTGATAAAGCGATAGATCTTTCAGCCCAATTCTACTTTTTCTACATAATCCATCATACAAAATGTAATAAAATGGAAAAGTCTCTTTTTAAAACTTGTTTTATTAGTTTTAATCTTTTAACTTTATGCATCAAGCAAAAATTAAATTATATGCAACATTCTCTGACTGGAAGAAATTTGTTTAATATTTAAACCTATTTTTTGCACATTCCAGCACATAAAATAATTGTCTTTTGTGTTTACACTCACTCTTTCAAATAGATGCAAGTAAAACACAGCAGAAAATAAATAAAGTCAAAGACTAGCGGTCCTTTTGCTCTATTTTCACCTGTAAAGCAGGAGTAGGGTAGGCAGAGGTTTATCCTGGTGCAGGTGTGCCGCAGGGGTCAGTGGAAGAATCCGGGAGTTTCTCTGTGAATTTCCCATTACGTCATTGCGCACTCGGTGCTTGCTTGGAAGTTTAGGGGTTTTTTTTCGCTGTAAAAAGAAGTTGTCTTCCCACGCACAATGCTAATGGACGCTAATGTTTTTGTCACTTTTTATGGAATCAAACTCAAAGTAAGGTCAGTACTTCCACGCTTTAAATGCTGCACGCTCATACTCTCTCCTGCACTCGATATATGATCCATTGTTGATCTGCACACAGCTGTTGTCACAAACGTCGCACTTGCTAACGTCTTTGTCATTAGACATTCTCGCAAAAAATCACGGTTTTAGTAACGCAGTAACGCAGCGTTCCTACGGGAAAGTAACGGTAATCTAATTACCGTTTTTGCAATAGTAATCCCTTACTTTACTCGTTACTTGAAAAAAGTAATCTGATTACAGTAACGCGCCCATCTCTGCTGGAGACTTACTTGTAGAAATGATGAAAAGGCTTTCCTCAGAGAGCTCAGGCTGTGTTAAAGAATAAAGGTGTTCACACCACATTTTGACTTTTCACACTCATTAGAATTGTAGAAACACTGTTTTTGCCATATTACATATACACACACACACACATATATATATATATATATATATATATAACACCCAGCACGCCCCTGCGGGCGGTTTATCCTTCAAGCTCGGGTCCTCTACCAGAGGCCTGGGAGCTTGAGGGTCCTGCGCAGTATCTTAGCTATTCCCAGGACTGCGCTCTTCTGGACAGAGATCTCCGATGTTATTCCCGGGATCTGCTGGAGCCACTCGCCTAGCTTGGGAGTCACCGCACCTAGTGCTCCGATTACCACGGGGACCACCGTTACCTTCACCCTCCACATCCTCTCGAGCTCTTCTCTGAGCCCTTGGTATTTCTCCAGCTTCTCGTGTTCCTTCTTCCTGATATTGCTGTCATTCGGAACCGCTACATCGATCACTACGGCCGTCTTCTTCTGTTTGTCTACCACCACTATGTCTGGTTGGTTAGCCACCACCATTTTGTCCGTCTGTATCTGGAAGTCCCACAGGATCTTAGCTCGGTCATTCTCCACCACCCTTGGGGGCATCTCCCATTTTGACCTCGGGACTTCCAGGTTATACTCGGCACAGATGTTCCTGTACACTATACCAGCCACCTGGTTATGGTGTTCCATGCACTGTATGCCTTGCCTGCTAGCATCTTGCACCCTGCTGTTATGTGCTGGATTGTCTCTGGGGCATCTTTACACAGCCTGCACCTGGGGTCTTGCCTGGTGTGATAGACCCCAGCCTCTATGGATCTTGTACTCAGAGCTTGTTCTTGTGCTGCCATGATTAGTGCCTCTGTGCTGTCTTTCAGTCCAGCTTTGTCCAGCCACTGGTAGGATTTCTGGATATCAGCCACCTCCTCTATCTGCCGGTGGTACATACCGTGCAGGGGCCTGTCCTTCCATGATGGTTCCTCGTCTCCCTCCTCTTTCTTGGGTTTCTGCTGCCTGAGGTATTCACTGAGCACTCGGTCAGTTGGGGCCATCATTGTCTCATCCTGGACTGTGGTGCTGACACTCACCAGTCCCCGGCCCCCTTCCTTCCGCTTAGCGTACAGCCTCAGGGTGCTGGACTTGGGGTGAAACCCTCCATGCATGGTAAGGAGCTTTCTTGTCTTTATGTCAGTGGCTTCTATCTCCTCCTTTGGCCAGCCTATTACCCCAGCAGGGTACCTGATCACGGGCAGGGCGTACGTGTTGATGGCCCGGATCTTGTTCTTACCATTCAGCTGACTCCTCAGGACTTGCCTGACCCTCTGCAGGTACTTGGTGGTTGCAGCCTTTCTAGTGGCCTCTTCATGGTTCCCATTTGCCTGCGGGATCCCCAGGTACTTGTAACTGTCCTCTATGTCTGCAATGTTGCCTTCTGGTAGTTCAATCCCCTCAGTTCTGACTACCTTCCCTCTCTTTGTTACCATCCGACTACACTTCTCCAGTCCGAACGACATTCCAATGTCATTGCTGTATAGTCTGGTAGTGTGGATCAGTGAATCGATGTCTCGTTCACTCTTGGCATATAGCTTGATGTCATCCATGTACAGGAGGTGGCTGACAACTGCTCCGTTCCGTAGTCGGTATCCGTAGCCAGTCTTGTTAATGATCTCACTGAGGGGGTTCAGGCCTATGCAGAACAGCAGTGGGGACAGAGCATCTCCTTGGTAGATCCCGCACTTGATGGTGACTTGTGCTATGGGCTTGGAGTTGGCCTCTAGTGTTGTACGCCACATCCCCATTGAGTTCCTGATGAAGGCTCTTAGGGTCCCATTGATCTTGTACAATTCTAGGCATTCCAGTATCCAGCTGTGGGGCATTGAGTCATAGGCCTTCTTGTAATCAATCCAGGCAGTGCACAGGTTGGTCAGTCTGGTCTTGCAGTCTCGGCTAACTGTTCTGTCTACCAGTAGCTGGTGTTTTGCACTTCTGGTATTTTTGCCAATTCCTTTCTGTGTCCCGCTCATGTATTGACCCATGTGCCTGTTCATCTTAGCCGATATGATGCCTGACAGGAGCTTCCATGTAGTACTGAGGCAGGTTATTGGTCGGTAGTTGGAGGGGACCGGTCCCTTCTTGGGGTCCTTGGGGATCAGGACCGTCCGACCTTCGGTTAGCCATTCCGGGTGTCTCTCGTTAACTAGCAGCTGGTTCATTTGTGCTGCCAGACGCTCGTGGAGTGCAGTCAGCTTCTTTAGCCAGTAGGCGTGAACCATGTCGGGCCCTGGTGCTGTCCAACTCTTCATACTGGAGACCCTTTCTTGGATATCTGCCACTGTGATGGTTACTGGACTCTGTTCAGGGAGGTCGCTGTGGTCTGCCCTCAGATCCACTAGCCACTGAGCATTGCCGTTATGGGTTGCGTCCTTCTCCCATATGCTCTTCCAGTATTGCTCCGTCTCCAGCCTTGGTGGTGCTGTTCTCTTATTATTATTGTTCCCTTGCCACTGAGAGTACACCTTTGCTGGTTCTGTGGAGAACAGCTGGTTTATTCTCCTGCCTTCTATCTCTCTGGTGTACCTCCTCAAGCGGCTGGCCAAGGCTGTGAGTCTTTGCTTGGCAGTTTCCAAGGCCTCAGGTATGGACAGCTTGCTGTATTTCTTATGCACCTTCTTTGTCGCACCTTTCTGCAACTCCGTTAGTTGGCTAACCTCCCTCCGTGCTACTTTGATCTTGCCTTCTAGCCTCCTTCTCCATGGAGGGTACTGCCCCTTGTGGCTGTTCAACTTGTAGCCAAGCATCTCACTGATCACTGCTGCCGTATTGTAGATCAGCTTGTTAGTGTCGGTAATCGTGGTTGTAGGTATTGTCTGTAGTGCTGCATTAACATCATCTAGCAGACCTTCTGAGGGTACTTCACGTAATCTTGGTAACCGGCTACGGGGGATCCAGGTTTCAAGCTTGGCCATGATCCTATTTTTCAGGTCAGTTCCTCTCGCACTCAACGGTCCTTCTCCTATCGCACTTGGGGCTATGTACCCAATCTCGGGTGGGGGTGATGATATCTCCCCCCTGACCTGGCGTCCTGACTCGTCCTTGCCGTAGCATTTGTGTTGTACCTCGTCAATCTCTAGCTGTGAGAGCAGTCCCTTCTTTCGAATGTTGGAACACTGAGCTACTAGTTGTTTCGCCGTCATTGTGGATGTTGGGTATCGAAGAATCCATAGGTCCATCATCCTATTCATGTAGCCCCTTCCTACTTGCGTAGTGGGTTTATGATTGTGGACGCTTACTCCTGCTCTGTGGGGAAGAGTGTGTTTGATCATTTAACTGTTTGATTTTATGCCTTTTCTTTTCAATGGTTCTTCAAAGTTCTTTTGAATTGGCACCTAAATGCTATCCCCGCTTTCCTTTATATTTTCCACTGCGATCTTTGTAACTTATGATCATGATCAAATGCAGGATCAGGGTGCAGAGTTCACAAAAAGACTACAGACAAAGTCAGTGTCATTCTCAAAATATTTAGTAGATGCCTGTACCTGGGAAGACCTTGCTCAAAATAGAATGAACATGGAGAGATAAGGAGCCATAGATGTGCTCAGACAGGGAGCCAAAGTGAGAAGCAGGGAAGTATGAAGGACTCCAGCACCTTACATTAAAGGACCTCCACCACCATCCCGCGGGTGACCCTCATACACAGTCACAGATGATCAAATGAGTCTTTTATAATTTTTTTTATCTCAGTGTTCTCATACAGTAAGCTGGGTGTTAGCTCCCAGTGTGGTGTCAACACACCACATAACACTCCAGATTGCTGTTTGTGGATAATTATAGTTCTCTGTTGTATGCTCAAAAAAAATCATGACTTCTTTCAATGTAATTTCTGAGAGAACAGAAAACAGTGACGTTCCTGGATTGATCTGAAGTTATATTTCTTTGTGCTGTTTTATACCCACAAATACTATTGGAACAACTGTCAAACACATTTTTGACAGGACTATATTAAACTGTTAGAGCTCACTTTGTCCAAACTTTAAAGCAGATATAACATACTTGTGATTGCTTTGTGATTTTTTTAAATAAAAAAGTAGTTACTGTTGTGATGCCAGAGGTCTGTACATAGTCGAAGAGAAGTTGAAGTTCACAGACGCAGCAAAGCAACCTTGTGTCAAACAAAAAAACAGACTCAACCAGCTCATTTTGGTGCCCCTGCAAACAACTGGTTGTTGTATGTTGATACACATTGTTTCACATATTTATTCATCAACATGTGTGAAAGTATCTGAGAAACTGACATTTTATGTAAATGATGAGTAGGAGAGGTGAAGTCGGTCTACTGTCTGTTTTTCTTTGGTTGCGTGCGGTGCAGTTGGAGCTGGAACAGCCTGTTTCAGACATCGGCTGAACTGGCTGACCCACATAGAGTTTAAGATGATTAAAAGTACCAAGAGCCGATGTAGAAGAGGAAGAGTGTGTGTGTGTGTCCAGCTTTGCCTGCTTCTTTTTTAAAAATATTTTTTATTATTTGAGGTGTACTGTTTCTGTCTATTTTATGTTGTATTAATATCCATCCATCCACTTACCCAATTGTTATTGTTATTAGAAGGGGGGGTAAGCCAATCCCAGCTGTCGTAGGGTGAAAGGCAGTCTATCACAGGGCCGTGTGTAATTAGCAGCAATACTTTGATTTTGTTAATACAGAGGTGAAAGAGTATTTTGTCAAGGAGATTTGTCACTTTCTCACCTCTGTACATTACACTACTTCATTCAGATGCTCCCTTTACGTTTCTCCACAGTAGTCATATGCCTCCATCTCCAGTGTTGGGGAGTAACGGAATACATGTACCGCCGTTACGTATTTAAAATACAAAACATGAGTAACTGTATTCCGTTACAGTTACTGTTTAAAAAGGTGGTATTTAGAATACAGTTACTTTGTTGAAATAAATGGATTACACGGCGGTACTTTCCTATTTCATATTGTCGCGGGTCAGGACTGTTTGGGTTTTGTTTGACAGCTACGTTCTGTTGTTTCAGGCGGCAGCGTTACGGTTGCCATGGTTACAGGGTGACGCTCTCTCTCTCTCTGCCTGTTTCCTGGGTGAGAGAGCGCCTTTTTGTTGTTGTTGTTGTGCTAAGCTAATAGGCAGAATGCTACAGGTATAGCTCTAAAGAATGTAGCATCATAGGCAGTGTAGTCCGTGCTGCAGGGAGAATGGACTGCCATACACGTTATGTGTCTGTGAGCGAGGGAGGGAGAAAAAGGAAAAGTACGAGCTGTCATCGAGCAAAAACGGGAGCTGGAAGCATGTAAATATAATAATAACCACTGCAGCCAAGAAGAGTGCCTGAGGAGCCCAATTGTAAGTAAGCTATTAAGACTCGACTGTACACTGTGTTTGTGTTTTCCTCCGAAACAATAAGTTCCGTTGGAGCAGCCTTTCAACGCCTCTCTCTGTCTCCCGCTAGCAAAGTTGACCCAGACAACAAAGTAAAGCTAGTTTTCAGCTACGAGCCCGACACGGAACCGACGTATTAGCCAGAGGTCCCTTTACTACGGTTCGGAGCCGCGGACCTTCAGTAACAGCAATAAATCACATTCATGTAGTTGTAAACAGCATGATAATATATTAAGTAATCCGAAGTATTCAGAATACGTTACTCTCAATGAGCAGTGTTGGGGAGTAACGGAATACATGTACCGCCGTTACGTATTTAAAATACAAAATATGAGTAACTGTATTCCGTTACAGTTACCGTTTAAAAAGGTGGTATTTAGAATACAGTTACTTTGTTGGAATAAATGGATTACATGGCGGTACTTTCCTATTTCATATTGTCGCGGGTCAGGACTGTTTGGGTTTTGTTTGACAGCTACGTTCTGTTGTTTCAGGCGGCAGCGTTACGGTTGCCATGGTTACAGGGTAAATGGTAAATGGCCTGTATTTATATAGCGCTTTACTAGTCCCTAAGGACCCCAAAGCGCTTTACATATCCAGTCATCCACCCATTCACGCACACATTCACACACTGGTGATGGCAAGCTACATTGTAGCCACAGCCACCCTGGGGTGCACTGACAGAGGCGAGGCTGCCGGACACTGGCGCCACTGGGCCCTCTGACCACCACCAGTAGGCAACGGGTGAAGTGTCTTGCCCAAGAACACAACGACCGAGACTGTCCAAGCCGGGGCTCGAACCGGCAACCTTCCAATTACAAGGTGAACTCCCAACTCTTGAGCCACAATCAAAAGGGTGACGCTCTCTCTCTCTCTGCCTGTTTCCTGGGTGAGAGAGCGCCTTTTTGTTGTTGTTGTTGTGCTAAGCTAACAGGCAGAATGCTACAGGTATAGCTCTAAAGAATGTAGCATCATAGGCAGTGTAGTCCGTGCTGCAGGGAGAATGGACTGCCATACACGTTATGTGTCTGTGAGCGAGGGAGGGAGAAAAAGGAAAAGTACGAGCTGTCATCGAGCAAAAACGGGAGCTGGAAGCATGTAAATATAATAATAACCACTGCAGCCAAGAAGAGTGCCTGAGGAGCCCAATTGTAAGTAAGCTATTAAGACTCGACTGTACGCTGTGTTCGTGTTTTCCTCCGAAACAATAAGTTCCGTTGGAGCAGCCTTTCAACGCCTCTCTCTGTCTCTCGCTAACAAAGTTGACCCAGCTTTGTGAACCCAACACGGAACCCACCGTATTAGTCAGAGGTCCCTTTACTACGGTTCAGAGCCGCGGTGAGTAACAGTAATAAATCACAGCAATAGTACATTCACGTAGTTGTAAACAGCACATATTAAGTAATCCAAAGTATTCAGAATACGTTACTCTCATCGAGTAACGTAACGGAATACGTTACAGAATACATTTTGGGGCATGTATTCTGTAATCTGTAATGGAATACATTTTAAAAGTAACCTTCCCAACACTGTCAATGAGTAACGTAACGGAATACGTTACACAATACATTTTGGGGCATGTATTCTGTAATCTGTAGTGGAATACAATTTAAAAGTAACCTTCCCAACACTCTCCATCTCACCCTATCCCTATCATCCTGCGTGTCCTCCTTCACCACATCCACGAATTTTCTCTGTGGACAACTGCTTTCCATCTGTACATCGTATCAGCCAGCTCTCTCTATTATACACACCAGTCTCCTAACAACTCTTTTCCTTGTCTGTAGAAACAGTAGCACAGTTAACATCGGCACCCTGTTGGCCAACAGTGGCAGAAACTGTTGTTAACCTGGTCCCATACCATGTCCAGTATGGAAGTCTTATTCTTTACAATTCACATACTTGTTTTTGGCAAAGACTTTACAACGGACGCCCTTCTTGACACTACGCTCTCCATTTATCTGGGTTTAGAGCTAGTGCAAATAGAACACTAACAGGGGATATGAAATCAAATGTGAGGATGTGATTATGGCCATTTCTATACACAGTCCCCCCATTTTTCTCATTTCCTTCGGCGAGAGGAAAAGCAGCATTTGGTGATGTCCATGAGCTGGAGACCTGCCTAAGGTGCAATGACTTCCCTGCAAATATTAAAAACAGCCCTTATGTTTTCACAATTCACTTCACACTGGTCAAAAGCAGTTTTATTTACTGTAATAAAATCACTGCATTCACTTGGAAGAGAGAAGAAATATAAAAGTGAAACACAGTTCAAGAAGGTCTGAGTGGTAGGGAGGTCCAGTCTCCTTGAGGCTAAATCCAGACAATGACAATCTTCCCATATGGAAAAGAAATAGTAAAAACTTATAAGAGACTTGCATAAGATGTGGCCTACTTCATATAGTGAATTGTATAAGGCGTATATGATTTACTCATGAAAGTGGCCACTTTCTCATTACTTTCATATATTGTTTTAGTAAATATCCAAAACATACAAGTTTCATTTATATAATTCAATTTATAATTGATTTATATAATTTCATACAAGTTTCACACAAGACAGATACAAACTTTATAACATTTATATATATCTTTTCCATATGGAAAAGATATATATAAATCTTGTACGTGCTTTGTCTCTAGGGGCCACCATATATATTTATATATAAACATATATAAATAAAACCACCGTTTTTTTTACATTAGTAATTCGTTTTGTGCATAATTTTATATTGTTGTTAATAATAAATTAATTAAAGCAACAAAACAACCTGAAGAGCCGGTTCACTAAAAACAGCCAGAAATCCCATCACTACACTCTGCACTTTGAATACTCCGTTTGCCTGACAAACATCATCTATCAGATGTGGCATGCTTCTTATTTCTATAAAATACTACAAAGTGTAAGAGCCATTTGGACACAGATATGGCTGTTACAGTTACAAGCTGAGTCAGTCTTTGGTAGACTAGGCAGGTGAGGTTACAGCTCTGTGGCTGGTTGTCCAATGCTCCTACAGGGAGGCATATTTGGGAGTGCCGTGCTTCTTGTTTGGCAAATGAGCTGTAGTAGCCACACCCTGAACTGCAGGACGTGTGATGCTTTTGGGATCTTGTATCAATTTCCCAAAAGTTCTGAACTCCAGATACATAACATTTTTGCCAGCTATTGTATGTTTTTTTTTTTTTTTTACTATTTTTCCCAGCGCGCATTTGAGGTGTTTTCTTTCATTTCCAAAGGACAGAAACAAAGTACTGACCTGATACCAATACCAGCATTGCTATCAATACTATTGATATTTGTAGCAATTCGCGCACCTATTACTTTTTACTAAAAGAAAGACATTTTTAGAATTAATTTTTTTTCCTCCAAAAACTATCCATCTAGCCATCTCGGGAGAGGAGGTGCAGCTGCATCTTCTCCGGCTGGGTTCTGGCTGTTGATGGCCCCTTCTGTCCCCAAACTGTCTCTTCGGTTTATTGCCAGCTTTTGTTTGGCTCTTCTTCTTATCATTAAATATCTCCCCCCATTAGGCTCTATTTCCCGAGAAGCCAGAACAGCTATTCACCACATTGGTTTCCCTCCTTCCAAGCTGATTTAACATCATTTTGCCTTGGTGCCTTGTTTGCGCTGCAAAATATTCAGCGTTGGCAAGTCTGCACTTCCTACACAATGACATCAGTTTGTTCCTGGAAGGAAAGCAAAATCCCTCCAAATAATGCCTCTACATAACTTACTTGATATTGCTTTTGTATATAACAACATTCTCATGATATTAGTTGTTTTTTTTAAACATACACTTGTTAACAATTTTTATCTCACTATTTTTCTTGGGTTGGCCGTGCTTTTCTGCTATTTTGCTGTCTCATCTCCCATAGACATTCCTGTTTTGCATTTTGAAAAATGTTCTGGAGTAAACCTGCCACTCAGCCTATGTTCACTGGCACTGGCAGTTGGAAGGAGGCTGGGGTTAATGACTGGGCTTGTAGCCCAGCCGCACAGCACATAACTGTGGCGCTAAAGATTGAATGTTGTGTGCCATCTAACATTTAATCAAGACCATGTTTCCCCCTCATTCATTTTAGTTGCCCAGAGGCCAACATAACACCCCATATTAGCTTGAACACGGAATCATTAAAGAGTCACAACAGCATTCAGTAGTAATAGTTAATGTTACTCTGATTGCTCTCTGGTTACTTCAAGCGTAAAGAATAATAGGAATTTAGGAGGTTACATAAAATTTCTTTTTTCCTTGTAAAAATAAAAATTGTTAAAATTAATACTATATACTGGAGTCAAAATTAATCAAAGATGATGGGATTTTAAACATTTTATTAAAATAAAAGACAAAAAGAAAAACAAATGTGAAATGTGTACTACTGTCTATATTGCATTTATAGCTCTCTCCACAGGAACTCATACATAGTTGCAGTCAAATACTTGTTTTTTCATCAGTACTGTGGCAGACATCATATATTTCTTGGTTATGAAATATATTTTCCACAGTGTTGTGCGCTTTTACATAGCCTGGATGAAACAGCACAATATGAAAGGCTGGTACATCATATTGAAGATCTAATTTTAGAAGTTCATCTTAGGAAATGCATACGCTGTTTTCTCAAATAAAAACCTGTAGATAAATCATGAGTCATCATTAAACGGTGAGGGTGGCACAGTGCACAAAAAAGGATCACACTGTGACATTACTCATCAGGTTCTAAACTAGTATTTTATTATTCTGTAGTTATTCATTTATAAAACCTTACATACTAATCATCGTCTGGGCCTTCAAAGTATGGTCTGAGTCCATTTTGAACAAGAATTCCCTCATAACATACAATTACATCTGAAATTAATAAATGGATGATTAATGCTTAATTCCATTTACAGTGTGTAAGATTTTCACCACTAGATGTCAGTAGATTGCACTTTGGCTTTCTGACCTCTCCAATTCGAGTGCATAATCGTAGCATTGGTGACCCTGCGGTACATGTTTTAGTCAGCCATGAGAGATCAAAAACATTAAATTTAGACTGTCTATAGATTTATGCCTAAATTCGTGGCGTGTTTCTGCTATACAGGGAGTGCAGAATTATTAGGCAAGTTGTATTTTTGAGGAATAATTTTATTATTGAACAACAACCATGTTCTCAATGAACCCAAAAAACTCATTAATATCAAAGCTGAATGTTTTTGGAAGTAGTTTTTAGTTTTAGCTATTTTAGGGGGATATCTGTGTGTGCAGGTGACTATTACTGTGCATAATTATTAGGCAACTTGCAAAAAACGAATATATACCCATTTCAATTATTTATTTTTACCAGTGAAACCAATATAACATCTCCACATTCACAAATATACATTTCTGACATTCAAAAACAAAACAAAAACAAATCAGCGACCAATATAGCCACCTTTCTTTGCAAGGACACTCAAAAGCCTGCCATCCATGGATTCTGTCAGTGTTTTGATCTGTTCACCATCAACATTGCATGCAGCAGCAACCACAGCCTCCCAGACACTGTTCAGAGAGGTGTACTGTTTTCCCTCCTTGTAAATCTCACATTTGATGATGGACCACAGGTTCTCAATGGGGTTCAGATCAGGTGAACAAGGTGGCCATGTCATTAGTTTTTCTTCTTTTATACCCTTTCTTGCCAGCCACGCTGTGGAGTACTTTGACGTGTGTGATGGAGCATTGTCCTGCATGAAAATCATGTTTTTCTTGAAGGATGCAGACTTCTTCCTGTACCACTGCTTGAAGAAGGTGTCTTCCAGAAACTGGCAGTAGGACTGGGAGTTGAGCTTGACTCCATCCTCAACCCGAAAAGGCCCCACAAGCTCATCTTTGATGATACCAGCCCAAACCAGTACTCCACCTCCACCTTGCTGGCGTCTGAGTCGGACTGGAGCTCTCTGCCCTTTACCAATCCAGCCACAGGCCCATCCATCTGGCCCATCAAGACTCACTCTCATTTCATCAGTCCATAAAACCTTAGAAAAATCAGTCTTGAGATATTTCTTGGCCCAGTCTTGACGTTTCAGCTTGTGTGTCTTGTTCAGTGGTGGTCGTCTTTCAGCCTTTCTTACCTTGGCCATGTCTCTGAGTATTGCACACCTTGTGCATTTGGGCACTCCAGTGATGTTGCAGCTCTGAAATATGGCCAAACTGGTGGCAAGTGGCATCTTGGCAGCTGCACGCTTGACTTTTCTCAGTTCATGGGCAGTTATTTTGCGCCTTGGTTTTTTCCACACGCTTCTTGCGAGCCCTGTTGACTATTTTGAATGAAACGCTTGATTGTTCGATGATCACGCTTCAGGAGCTTTGCAATTTTGAGACTGCTGCATCCCTCTGCAAGATATCTCACTGTTTTTGACTTTTCTGAGCCTGTCAAGTCCTTCTTTTGACCCATTTTGCCAAAGGAAAGGATGTTGCCTAATAATTATGCACACCTGATATAGGGTGTTGATGTCATTAGACCACACCCCTTCTCATTACAGAGATGCACATCACCTAATATGCTTAATTGGTAGTAGGCTTTCGAGCCTATACAGCTTGGAGTAAAACAACATGCATGAAGAGGATGATGTGGACAAAATACTCATTTGCCTAATAATTCTGCACTCCCTGTAGTCTGGATGGACCCGCTTTCTGTCCACAGTTTACCTCAGCTGTCAATTCCGACAAGCTTTAGAAGCGTCCATCTTTATTTACTCCTGAAGATGCTTTATAACTTTGACTCACTGACAAGTGTCGTACGTCTTTCACAGAGAAGCTCACTTCTGACTGATGACAGCAATACTGAGGTGAGTTGTTGAGGATATGCTGAACTTTTTTGATGCTGTTAGCCAGTGTTAGCTGCTGCAGTGGAGTTTGTGAAACTACCTTTGACGTGGAGGAAACTTGATACTCTGATTCTTAGTGAATAAACTTATACAATGTGAGAATGTAATGAAACTGTTTATCAGAGGGAACATGTGATTTATAGGACCAGTGTTGGGACCAGTGTCGGTCAAGTTATCAGTAACTAATTACTGATTACTTCCCCCAAAAAGTAATCCCGTTACTTTACTGATTACTTATTTTCAAAAGTAATTAATTACTTAGTTACTTAGTTACTCTTTAAAAACATGATTTACAACCTGAATAGGTGATAAAGCGATAGATCTGTCAGCCCAATTCTATTTTTTCTACATAATCCACCATACAAAATGTAATCAAATGGAAAAGTCTCTTTTTAAAACTTGTTTTATTAGTTTTGATCTTTTAACTTTATGCATCAAGCAAAAATTAAATTATATGCAACATTCTCTGACTGGAAGAAATTTGTTTAATATTTAAACCTATTTTCTGCACATTCCAGAACATAAATTTTTTCTTTTTTTATGTTAACACTCAGTCTTTCAAATAGATGCAAGTAAAACACAGCAGAAAATAAATAAAGATTAGCGGTCCTTTTGCTCTATTTTCACCTGTAAAGCAGGAGTGGGGTAGGTGGAGGTTTACCCTGGTGCAGGTGTGCCGCAGGGGTCAGTGGAAGAATCCGCGAGTTTCTCTGTGAGTTTACCCATTACGTCGTAGCGCACTCGGTACTTGTTTGGAAGTTACGGGGTTTTTTTCTGCTGTAAAAAGAAGTTTTCTTCCCACGCACAACGGACACAATGTTTTTGTCACTTTTTATGGAATCAAACTCAAAGTAAGGTCAGTACTTCCATGCTTTAAACACTGCACGCTCATACTCTCTCCCGCACTCGATATACAGTGGGGCAAAAAAGTATTTAGTCAGCCACCGATTGTGCAAGTTCCCCCACCTAAAATGATGACAGAGGTCAGTAATTTGCACCAGAGGTACACTTCAACTGTGAGAGACAGAATGTGAAAAAAAAAAATCCATGAATCCACATGGTAGGATTTGTAAAGAATTTATTCGTAAATTAGGGTGGAAAATAAGTATTTGGTCAATAACAAAAATACAACTCATTACTTTGTAACATAACCTTTGTTGGCAATAACAGAGGTCAAACGTTTACTATAGGTCTTTACCAGGTTTGCACACACAGTAGCTGGTATTTTGGCCCATTCCTCCATGCAGATCTTCTCGAGAGCAGTGATGTTTTGGGGCTGTCGCCGAGCAACACGGACTTTCAACTCCCGCCACAGATTTTCTATGGGGTTGAGGTCTGGAGACTGGCTAGGCCACTCCAGGACTTTCAAATGCTTCTTACGGAGCCACTCCTTTGTTGCCCGGGCGGTGTGTTTTGGATCATTGTCATGTTGGAAGACCCAGCTTAGTTTCATCTTCAAAGTTCTCACTGATGGAAGGAGGTTTTGGCTCAAAATCTCACGATACATGGCCCCATTCATTCTGTCCTTAACACGGATCAGTCGTCCTGTCCCCTTGGCAGAAAAACAGCCCCATAGCATGATGTTTCCACCCCCATGCTTCACAGTAGGTATGGTGTTCTTGGGATGCAACTCAGTATTCTTCTTCCTCCAAACACGACGAGTTGAGTTTATACCAAAAAGTTCTACTTTGGTTTCATCTGACCACATGACATTCTCCCAATCCTCTGCTGTATCATCCATGTGCTCTCTGGCAAACTTCAGACGGGCCTGGACATGCACTGGCTTCAGCAGCGGAACACGTCTGGCACTGCGGGATTTGATTCCCTGCCGTTGTAGTGTGTTACTGATGGTGACCTTTGTTACTTTGGTCCCAGCTCTCTGCAGGTCATTCACCAGGTCCCCCCATGTGGTTCTGGGATCTTTGCTCACCGTTCTCATGATCATTTTGACCCCACGGGATGAGATCTTGCGTGGAGCCCCAGATCGAGGGAGATTATCAGTGGTCTTGTATGTCTTCCATTTTCTGATGATTGCTCCCACAGTTGATTTTTTCACACCAAGCTGCTTGCCTATTGTAGATTCACTCTTCCCAGTCTGGTGCAGGTCTACAATACTTTTCCTGGTGTCCTTCGAAAGCTCTTTGGTCTTGGCCATGGCGGAGTTTGGAGTCTGACTGTTTGAGGCTGTGGACAGGTGTCTTTTATACAGATGATGAGTTCAAACAGGTGCCATTCATACAGGCAACGAGTGGGGGACAGAAAAGCTTCTTACAGAAGACGTTACAGGTCTGTGAGAGCCAGAGATTTTCCTTGTTTGAGGTGACCAAATACTCATTTTCCACCCTAATTTACGAATAAATTCTTTACAAATCCTACCATGTGAATTCATGGATTTTTTTTTTCACATTCTGTCTCTCACAGTTGAAGTGTACCTCTGGTGCAAATTACTGACCTCTGTCATCATTTTAAGTGGGGGAACTTGCACAATCGGTGGCTGACTAAATACTTTTTTGCCCCACTGTATGATCCATTGTTGATCTGCACACAGCGTTACTGGGCAGTAACGCGTTACAAGTAACGCGCTTGTGCTTGCTGCTACTACTGCACATTCACCCAATGTATGTATGTTTCTATATATATATATTAGGGGTGCAACGATACACAAAATTCACGGTTCGGTTCGGTTCGATACTTTGGTGTCACGGTTCGATATTTTTTCGATACAAAAAAAATGTTCATGCCTTTTTAATTTGTCATTTATTAAAATTATAAATATATATTTTAACTCAAAAGTACAGTTTTTTAAATTTAACCCTAACCCTTGTGCGTGTTTTTTATTTTGACAGCGAATGCGCACCTGCGGACCACTTATGTGCAGCCCTGGTTATTTAGCTCGTCATATTGCAGCCACAGAAATTCTTTTGTCCATGAAACCATAAAGCTGCACTTTCTTTTTGCCTTATAGTCTGATTTGTCATAACTTCTCCGTTTTGTGGTAAGCTTTTCTTTGGCTGTCACTTCTTCACCCTGACCTGTCTTATTTGGCTCAGCAGAACTAAAATATATATCTTTCTGTGAAGGTTCTCAGTCATCCAGGTCATCGTAGTCAAATATATATCCTGCTGCTTTTACACACGCACTCACATAAGCTCAGCGATTCTCTGCGCGATCAACCTCTCACATGTTTAAGCTTGCTGCGGGAGATTTCACTTGTCATGTTTGCATAGTAAGCTAACAATTAATAAGACGATGTCAGAGGAATTGGTGCACAAATTATCATCACTCACAGATCAGTGCTGTCGCTCTCTATACACAGTTCGCGCAATTGCAAAGTGAAAGCAAAAAAACAAGCGCAAATTCAAACGCGATTGCAATATGTCACATATTGACAGTGGCTCACCGATGCCAATGACATAATTACCCAGCTACATTTCTGAAAGAATGCAAAAGCATTGACATATATTTTTCCTTCCTACAATAGCCCGACGGGCAGGGCAGAGATAGATTTTGGTAAACCGACTGAAAAAAATCGCTAGCCCCGGGACGTCGGGCTAGCGATATTGCGAGCCCTGTATCTGATTGAGAAATCACTCATCTTTGGAAAAGAGAGTTTATTACAGAGAAATGTCTCTTTCCAAAATAAAAGCTATACTATCCGCTTCTTCTGGGCTATATTCTCAGCAGCATATTAAACATATAAGGAGAATCATGTGCTAACAGCTGTCTAAATGACTCGGCTAAAGTTAGTAGCATGCTTGCTTGTTTTTTTTCTGCTTCCACTTGTCTTTGCACTAGGATGATGTCGGCGTAAATGTGCAGTCATATTCGTTGTGTTCCCACTAGTGCTTTCAGGTTAATCTCGTTGAAATGACCTTAACGCCACAACACGGCAAATCTCCGTTAACGAGCTACCGCCGATCGCCCCGTGCATGGGGCTAGACGGCCAACACGTTAACGAGCTAACTGCGCTAACACACTAGTTCCCACCCATGTAATTGAGCATTGCGTGGCACATCCAACATACTGTTTTACTTTAGTCCATGACTCGCTTACCTTCAGGGTCATACATCACATGAAAACCAAAATAATTCCAAACGCCAGATCTGAATGAGGGTGGGGGAGGTCCATGTTACAAGGAGAGCTTAACTTCTGTCTCGCTAGCTTGCCCTGCGCTCTTCCTTCTGACGATGCTGTCTGTGTTGAGCGCTCAGTGAATCTGCGGTCGACTACTCCGTCTAGGCTGCACTGTCGAGCCTAGGCGGAGTAGTCGAACGCAGATTCACTGAGCGCTCAACACAGACAGCATGGTCAGAAGGAAAGTTGATAAAATAAATTACAAATTTTGTATTGTTCGATACATATGCGTACCGAACCGAAAGCACTGTATCGAACGGTTCAATATCGATACGAATATCGTTGCACCCCTAAAATATATATATATATATATATATATATATATACACACACACATCCTCTACCCCCCCCCCATTTTTGCACATGTCGAGGAGCATGTAGGGCTACATTTCACTGGGTGTTATACTTGTATAACTATGCATGTGACAAATAAAGGAAGTGAAAAATATGATATCCTTGACTTTCCGTGTTGTGTCCTTCCTCGTTTCCCCTCAGATATTTTCCTTCACTGAAAAAAAGGGACTGGCCATCTCTTGGATTTATGTAAGCGTCTTGCATGTATTTAACACAATTACCTCATGTTTTAAAGATAAATGTAACTATATAGTGTAAAAACTACATGATATGCAGAAAGGGTGTATTAAATTGTTCATATCATGTTCAGGTGAAGTAAGTCAATAAGATAGCAACGTTAAATCTCGTGAAACCACGCGTGATTTCATCTCGCGGGCTTTCGATCGTGGTTCAAAAAGGCATCCATCTCAGTCAAGTCGAGCAGCCAACTCTACGTTTTTGGTATGTCTTGATTTTTTGAATTAATATTTACCATATTTCAGCCAAATGTAGTTAAACGTCTAGAGTGTCGCCTTGTAACATGCTAAAAAAGAGCCGTTAGCTTATTTGCTGTTTTATCTGTTGTCAAAGAATTGGTGCTTTTTCATTTGAATTTGTCTTTGGCACAAGAGCCGTAATATCACATTAAACCTAATTATGAGGCACTCATAACATAATTTGGTTTTCTGTGTAAATAGATTTGCCAACTGACTCTTCAGTTACATTGTGTATTTACTGCACCGTGGTGTTAGTGAGATTTTGAACATTGAACAGCTTTAGCTAATATCATTAGCGGCATTATGCTAGCTTACATCCCTACCCCTCCTGCCCTCACCTGCTGTCCTTTTGTTTTTGTTTTTTTTGCTGCACATTGAGAGATGACCTCTATTCTGCATTTCACCAGGAGTCAGCTGATGGATTGTGGGTTCAAGGTGTTATGGTAAGAAAGTATATTCTATTTTCGCTTAAGGTTTCTGTAACTTAATTATAATAGGTTTTGTATAATTATTAGGTGCATGCATACACAAATAGACCACCCTGTTAATACAACTGAGAAATCCAAAATCTGCCATAGGTTTAACTTATACCTGTATGTATTGTCAGAAAGATGATTACTGGACTCACATTAATGCACACTTGAACTAAAATGAGGTTGTAACTTGTGGGTTCTTGGGTTGCAAATCAGAAAACAAACATCTTTGGATTTTTTTAATCCCATAAGATCTGGAAACACAGTTTTTATTCAACAAAACATTACTGATTAACCAAGCACAGTGCCTGCTGTTATTTCAAAATAAATTTATGTCATTTTAGATAAAATGCAGCATTCCAGTGCATCCCAACCATGCCTTTACAGTTAAGGTTTCTGACGGAGCTGAGTTTCTCTCTGACAGTCTGCTGAAAGTGTTTGCAAAGTGATCGGGGGAACAGGACACAAAGCTAAAGGATGTAGCTGCCATGATGACAGTAAGAACTTTAAAATTCTTTAACTACAAAGTGTATATGTATTGCATTAGGTCAGTAAAAGATTTTTATGCGGCATCCATTGAAACAGTCAACTATTACCTGTGAGTACTGATTCCACTGAAAGGATGCCATAATTTTCGTCATGCATTTACTGGCCCACTGAGAAAAATTAATCTTTTTTTAAAAATATATGTTCTGGAAACTATATATCCATAAAGTTGATGTCAAACAGGAATTTTTGATATTGCTTTGTAGATGCTGGTGTTGCATGTTGACTGGTTTAAAAAGTCAAGAGTTTTTGTCTGGGATCATTTTCTTCTGTGCTACTGAAAAGTTCACAAATCTTTGTTTTCTTTGTTATAATACTCAAGGATGACATTAATGCTTGAAGTCCCTCATCAAAGTGCTCCGCATCTGTGTGAAAGACAATTGCAACATCTTGGTGCAGGAGTTCATGGTGAGTGTTTTATGAGTAGATTGTGGCTTTGCAACATTTAAATATGCATTTAGTTATCCACTTGATCCTCATTGGACTGGTTAGGACCAGTAGTCCTCTTTAATAATTTGAAGTTCACATGAGGCCTGGTAGTGAACTCGGCCGCCGGCCCTTAAGGCCCCACCCCAACCCCTGTATTAGGGGTCACATCAGTGTGAAAAAACTTTAAATTTGTCATTCTAGTGAACAAAGGAAAATCCCACCAATATTTACATTAGCTTTTGTTTGAAAAAAAAAAAAAGACCAACTGACCAACAGCTAACCAAATTGTGGGGAAAGTCTAAATTCTAACATCTTCTGAGTGACATAACCTGGATTTCTGATGGGCCGGTGTCTTTCTAACAAAAACTAATGTAAAGAATTTGAAATTATTATGTTTTCACTCTGTCTTAGAAACTCTGTTAGACCATGAATGGCAGCATGGCAGGTAACTCTTTGGCTATAGCTATTTACTATGTTGCTTGCATTGGTTTAAATTACTCTAACATTAGAACTGGTAGATTCAAAAGAGATGAGTTTAAAAAGGAATCTTAAAAAAAATGTTTTGTGTTTAACCAGGACTTGACTGAGGCCACTGCACAGATTGAGAAAACCACAATGAACATCTGTCTCCAGAGGATGCACCAGGCAATGACTTTTCTGATGTTGGCATCATCATCGAGGGTATAGTAGTTCTTCAAGATCTGGATAACGTGACCTTTGCAGTAGCCATGCTGTTTGGACCTTTTTTATTCCTTCAACATGAGTTACCCATCACAGCTCTGCTACACTTTTGAGGTGATTCAAAGGGTGGTAATGGAGTTGGATGCAACTCAGCTCTCAAGAAAAGCTCACAACTAAGACAAAACTGCTCCTGCAAGGAAAGCTCACGGTTATGCATGCAAGGTGATCAGCTCTAGGTGAGAGTACATTTAAATCTCACACTTGTTCTGCTGCATTTTTGAAGCTCAATTCCAGGAACAGATCACAGGGTTCATTTTTATATGCTCTGCAACTGCCATGAGGACAAGCCGTTTTTTTGTTCTTGTTTGTTTTTCCTTTTGCTCTGTACAAGTTCTCTGTTTGGCATCATTTTTAAATTTCTCTTTGTATTTTTTCTTTCTTTTACTAGTGAAGAGATGTAGCATGAACAGTTATACAGTCTAAATATCCCATATGAGTCGTGTGAAATGGTATTTTCAGTTTCATTCAGTTGAAGTAAAGAACGTTGAATATTTCTAAGTGTGCTGTTTTGAACCAAGATGTCACAGTATGATCAGTGCTGTAATTTTTTGACAGTCACTGTATCAATGTTATTTTTGCGTCTCTTGAATAAAGGTTTTGACCTGCAAGTGCTAATTTCTTTAGTTATTGGGGTAAAATGGGTAATGTTAATAGGAAGGTGTTTGCCAATTCAGTAACCTAATTTAATGTTAATGGAAACTAACATTATCTCAAATTGTTTAGTTATAATTGTTGTTTAACTGAATCTTGACGTTAGAGGCCTTAAATAGAATGTTTTGTATTGTTCTTTCCCAACATTTTTCAAAAGAAAGAGTCTAATTTCTTTGCTGTGATTGATTCCAGAGAACACGGAAGAACTGACATTATTTAACTGTTGATTTATATAGATTCAGTGGAGGAGTAATGTCAGTTTAATTCTTTACCTACTGTCAATGCAGTGAAATTAGACATTTTGTTTTGAAAGGTTACTGGTGGATGCCAGCAACCATCTTGGAAGAGAACAATACAATCTATTATAAGGCCTCCATTTGAAAATTGTGTATTTGATACTAGAATATAATAGCAAAATGTAATTTGAAGATAACATGTAGTATTTAAGTGACCAAGTAGTATTGGGTAAAAGTTATTGAATGGTGTTGGGATAAAGTGAAAAAATTATGAAGGATTAAAATATTCCAAGAGCTCAAATTACTTCATCAAAACATGTTTAAGTCACATTTAATCAATACAAATTGCACAGGTTTATTGAACATGAATAAATTGTGTTAATTTAACTCAATTGTTTAAGTTGCTGCCGAAGCAAAACATCTGTGTGCAACAAATGTCCACCATTGAATTAAGTAAATCCAACAACATATTTTTTTCAGTGTTCTCTCTTCCTTTCTTTCACTGCTCCTCTCCTTCTTTTCCAATTAGCTGTATTTTTAAACCTTTATTTAAACCGGAGAAAATTAGTTCACATATTAGACGTTCATAAATTAGTGTCTACCGCGCTGATAGAGGAATGGAGAGAGAGCAGGGATTGTACAAACCTTTACCTTAGAATGTGAAATAGGAAAACAGAAGAAATGAGGATGAGCCAAGAGTTTCTGTAAAATGGAGAAAAGTGAAAAAGTAAATGAGACCAATCGTGAATCAGCAGCTGGCCTCTGCAAATCTCAGCTCCTCCCATCTGTCTCCTAAGTGATAATTATGTCTGTCTGTGCACCGCTGTATCTGCTCATTTTCTTTCCATCCTCCACTCCCGCTCCTTCACCAAACCTCTTAACAATGATTATCTATCACTTAACCTGTCCTTCTTGTTGTCTCTTAAGCTTTTTTCTTACATTCCATCTTCAGTCCCTCAGTTTTCCACCATGTGTCTACTGCCTGTGTCCCTGCTGATTGAGCCAAAGAAGAAGAAGCAATTCTGAGCTCTTTGTGCTTCCCTGCAAGCTACAATGGAACTTTAACCTGTTGTCTTTGTTTAAGCTCAGATTTGGGTGTAAGAAGGATGCCATCAACATGTATTTTCTGTCCCCGGGTTTTCTACAACATCTGGGTCCAAGTTGCACAATGAAAACTGAGCCCCGAAAGTTTGTGAAGTCAGACAAAAACTTCTTGTTACACTTGCTGCTGTATAAATTGGTCTGACAGGAGATCTCCTATCTACTCAGCTCCAGATCTACAAGTGTTATAGTGTGGAAAAAATAATGGGAAAGTATATTTTTAAAATGACTTGATTTGGTTATTTCTATATCACTGAATATATAGTACAAAGAAAAGTAAAGGTTGAAGAATAAGTGGAGAATCTAAGGAACACAAAAAACACAAGGCTTTGTCTGCAAAATAAACTATAGCAGCAATGACATAAACAGTTATTAACATGAACAATTAGGGGTTTGCACATTTGCACAGAGCACCGCACCATGCAGAATATTGTGTATGTTTTATTGTTTGTGATTAATTAATGGGGGTTTCTCACTTAATCTCTGGCTCTCTTCCACAGAGTGTCTTTTATCCTCCCTCCCTCCTTTCACCTTAAATCTTTCATATGTAAAAAAGCAGCTTTTTCCTTCCCACTGTCACCAAGTGCTTCCTCACAGGGGGGTCGTCTGATTGTTGGGTTTACCTCACAATACAAAACACCTCCAGGTGACTGTCATTGTGATGTAGTGCAATACAAATAAAATTTAATTGAAAAACAAAACAAGCTTATATTTTTAACCTAAACCATAATATTAAAAGTATAAATTGCTATAAATGGATTGCAAAGCTGTTTAAAGTCCAGCAAGCAGCAGTTAGTGACTGCAGCCAGCTGTGATGCATGTAACCATGAGAGTGTTAAACTAGGAATGATGAGCCATGTGCTCACTTTCCCTTTTTGGTTTTAGTCAATAGCTCTCGTTGTCGGGGATCTTCACTCATGCAGTAAATGGCTGAATTATTATAGTACCTCCTTTTGCCCACTTTAGATTTAATCACTGGGAGAACATGTTGCATTAGCATTTTGCATTTGTAAAATCCGCCTTTCTGTCATTGTTCTGTTATTTTATTTGTACATTATCCTACTGGAAGGGGGGAGTGGTTGCTATGGCAGCAGAGATGGAAAGGCAAGAATTTTTACTCTTGGCATGAACAGATTTTACAAGACATGGTGATATTATAAATTTTATTTATAGCACATTGCAGTACTGTACTGTGGAATTCAGCGTGATTTAAAAGCTTAAACCTTGTATGAGGTTACAGACTCTGTGTACTTCAGCTAATGCAGGTGACTGGAGCCGTTTCAACTTTGGTTTGAGGCTCTGGAAGATCATTTCTAGTTTTTCAGGCCTGAATAACAGCAGGTGTGAAAGAGGAAAACCATATAAGACAAATGGACAGTATACCTATTACATGCACGCTTTCCCTTATTTTCATATGAGTGGTCAGGTGAAGGAACAGTGATGAAGAGTGTCGGGGGTCACTACTTAAGTAATCTGTTATGCTGCTCATTGCATTACTTCCTCTTTACACTCTAAAATGACCTGAAAGACATTGTCACAGATTAAAAATGTAAACCACAGTCCCACACACCAGCAAAATTTCCCAAAGTTCCAGAAGTTGGGATTGGATGCACTGCACATGCTTGCAAAGAGTTCTGTTAGCACTATAATGTGGTTGTTTCTGTCCTGGATGTAGTTTCCCCTTTATCATCACACTCTTGTTCTTTTGTGGAATTAAAATGAAAGCAGTGTCTATATCTCCACTCCTCAGTCCTTCTGCACAAACTGACATCAGCTCAGTTCAATCGAGCTTCTGTGGGATGTGCTGCACAACCAAGTTAAATCCACCTTGCAACTTACAGGATCTTAAAGGATCTGTTACTAATGGTGCCAGATACCACAGCACAGCTTCAGTGGAGTCCATGCCTGGACGGATCAGGGCTGTTCTGTTAGCTCAAAGTGGACCAACACTAAATCATGCAGGTGGTCATAATGTTATGCCTGATCTGTGTGTATATATACACACACACATAACTGAAACAGCTTATTTTAGAAAGTGGTTAAAGAGAAGTGCAGCACCGAGGTCCGGTATAAGAGAACTGAGCTGTGAATCATGCAAAGCTACTTTAGTGTCCAAAAATAAAAATAAGGATCTGAAAATGAGCAATAATAGGCGCCCTTTTATAAAAGCCACACTTATTTTGGAGTCATTTTTTGTCTGCCAGTGTTCAAAAAGAGTAACATTATCTTGATAGCGTATTTTAAAATGCACGACTGTTGTCACAGTTGTATTCATACTTTGTGAACATTGATACGGCCTTTAATCTGTGATCTACAGTGTTATGATATTCTTTGCTGACAGTTACAGTTTCATCGCTTGTTTCATAAAGCTTCTAAAAACTGTCCAATAAAATTGTACTCTTATCCCTGTGAAATCCCACCGGGAGCCACCACAGTGTCTGTAAATCAGCCCTCTAATCAATATTAACGAGCTAGCACCAGGATTTGTCTCTTTATAAAAATCACCCGAGAGTCCTGACTGCCGGGTTTTCAGCTTTGGGAACAAAATAAAGGGCTTTAAAAATTTCTGCTCAACTGTGCACAGGCTTGTCATCATATATTTATCAACTGGCTACTGCAGATTAGAGCAGCCTCTCTTCAGATCACACTCACGATGTATAATCATTAACCAGCGATAAGAGCTTTTCTTAATTTGTAAAAATGAACAGAGTTCCATATACTTAGAACACACAGGTAGTCGAGCCAGTTTATTTGTACACCGTAGTCTACATGCAATCAGGGAAACAGCTCGGTGCCACACAGTGCTTGATTCAGGGAAGATGTGGTTTCTTTTTTGCAGTCGGTGAGGATTCTAGCATCAGTGACTGATATATAGAGTTAAGGTTCAGTAGCCAAAGAGAACTGCAGTAGGTGTGTGTGTTTCATATTCTCTGCATGATTTCAACCTTTCAAAAGCCCTTATATATTAAAGCTGCATTAATAAATTTGTGAACACCAGGGCTCTGATGATGATAAGGCCAGGAGTTAGTTTTCCAGTTCATCCCAAAGCTTGAAGTTGAATGAGGTTTGTCTCGGAACTGCTGTTCCAACGATCCTTCAGTTTTTTCAATTCAATATCATTCAATTTTATTTTATTTACAGAACACCAAATCATAGCATGCCATCTCCGGGCACTTTACATGCTAATGTCAAGTCCTTACAGTGTTACTGAAAAAAAAAAAAGAAGGAAACATTCCCTTTGGCCACAGTGAGGAGAAAAAGAGGGAGGCTGGCTGTCCGCTGCGACAGTCTGGGGTCGAGGAGAGCAAAGAGAGAAAAAAATATTACCGAGCCGCAGACACCTGCAGGAAGGCAGAGGCAGAGAGAGAGGCCAGAGAAGAAACAGCAACAACAACAGGAGAGACAAGTCACAAGGTTCATAACATACAATAGAAGGATTTAAATGCATGGAGAATGAAAGGGAGGAGAGGTGGTCGGTATATTTTTGTGTTTTCACCAGGAGGCTGGGCCTACAGGATAAACACCTGAACCAGCTCTAACTCTAACTATAAGCTTTATCAAGAAGAAAAATGAGGCTGATGGCAGCAAAGACAAATTAAGTCTGTCTTTACTAGGGATGGGTACTGGTTCTGACATAAACGGTAGTAACCAGACCGAAAAGCAGCGCACATTTCGGTGCCTTTTTTTCCTGAGATGTCACACACTTTGGATTCTAGCCAATCATTTTACCTTTGCGAGCGTAGTAGGTGGGCCCAGGTACGTACGTTCTTTTAGAGCAGAGCTACAGATTTAAAAATGCCCAAGACGAAGCGGTCACAGTCTGGCTGTACTTCACAGCAAAAGATGCAAACTCAGCAGCCTGCAACAAGTTGCTTTAAGCTGATACTGTGAGGTAAACTAACTCTTGAATCTGATATGAAACACCTGGTGACGTATAGCATTTGTTTAAACCCCTTAGCAGTCGGACGTACCGCCACGGTACGTCCGACTCCTAACCCTTTTAGGCAAAATTTGTAGGACTGCTAAGGGGTTAAAAGCCGAAGAATGCGCCGTATTTGATAGATTGCCTGCGAGGACCCTCACACCGTGCACATCTACTGTGGGTTGTAGTGCCTGTATCTGACCCGGAGTTAGCAACATCCCCCAAAAGCCGAAGAGAAGAGTCCTGGCCCCCTAGCCCTGCCAGTTGTAGCAGAATGATGACGGATGATGATGGCAGCAGCAAGCCGTTCTTCTCTGCGTGAGTAGCTTAATGTTGTTCGTGTGTAATTTACGCTGAGTAGGCTAACCACGTTATTAAATTAACGCATGTAAGGTGAACTAGCAAACACCGTTGTAGTTACATACGGCTGTCTTCTTGTTTGATGGCAGATACTCCCTTCACCCTGGCCAAAAAGGCTAAAATGACCAAAGAAAAAGTGGAAAACTGCTAAACATGAGAGGTTTTTGGACAAAGTTTGTGTTTTTCCCCCATTGATCAAGCACTGCTTCCAGCCAAGAGTGATACCATAAATCCCCTATAGCTGCAGAAAAGGCTAACATTGTTATCTTTTTACAAACAAAAGCTGAACATGACCAATTTTGTGTTCTCCATTCTTTAAGCACCAGTTCGAGCACCGTTTAAGCACCGGCACCGTTTCAAAAGTACCGGTTTGGTACTGGTATCGGATAAAACCTAAATGATATCCATCCCACAATCAAAAAGTCCCATCCAATAAAGCAACTTTGGTGTGTGGTGGAATGACAGATTCACATCACATATGTGCCGCCCACACCTCTGAGGCAGCTGGATGAGCCTGTCATGTCAATATTGCCCAGAATCTCAAAGGAACGTTTCCAGCACGTTGTTGAATCTATAGCACAAAGTGAATGAAGAGTCATGAAGTGACCATTGTGTGCATAAATAAATATATGTCATCTTACTGGCCATGAAGGTATATCCATGCATCTCTATAGACCTGAAGTTATTTACCTATTTTCACATGTGCAAAAAGGAGTGTGCGCTTACATGCAAACATCACCACTGCTTGAACATATATGCCTGTTTCTATGCAGTAATACATGAGTGTGAGTGTGCTAAGGTATTACGTGAGGAAGGTGACATGAAAACTGAAAAATAGGAGCTAAATAAAGTTGAAAAGTATGAACTGGATTGGGAAAGGAGGGGCGAGGATGACAAGAGCAAGGAAGAAAGATGAGTAGAGGAGACAAAAAGGACAAGGCAGGAGATGTCACATACAGGATTTTGCTTGTGTCAGACCATGTGTGAGCAGTGTGTGTGAGTGCGAGAGGGATAGACAAGAGGGGAAAGGTTGACAAGCATATGATGTCATCAGGTGACATTTAGTTGACAGGGGCCATGCAACAGATGGGGCCGTGGGTTGAGAATGAATGTGCATGTGTCCTTACCCATGGCGGTCCTCATTGGTGTGTGTGTGTTGGGCATGGGGACACCTTTGGTTTCAGAAGTGATGTGACACTAATTGGTCCAAAAGGTTGCAAGGTTCAAGTTACACGGTGTCATGTGGACATCATGGCGATCACGGTCAAAGTTTGCAGTTGCTCTGGCTTTTCAGTTATGCGAACTCTTCAGCTTCTTTTAAGCGCCGACCCTTTCCTTCATCAGAGAAGTACAGAATACAGAGTTCAAAGGACACAGCTGGAAAGAAGCGGGAGACTAGCACCATATTGTGAATAACACTTCCAGTATGCTAGTTCTGGGTAGGATATGTTGTGTTGTTGGTACCCGGGCAAACTGGGATACAGGACCTCCTCCTGTCAGGAATAAAAAAAGTTTGCTTTTTGAAAACAAACTTATTGGCACTCACTGTTACGCATTCTTTTTGCCTTTGAGCACTGTCAACGTTGAGCGTCACAGAAATTGTATGGAAAACAAGCTGCCTTTCACAATGTGCTCATCTGAAAAAATTTAAATATCTGGGCTTGACAGTTGTCCAGATGACAGCCTGAATGAGGAGGGTACGACACCACAGGTCATTCCTGAACAACAGATCTTTGGGAGAGTGGTATCTCCACACTTATTAATAAAAAGAAGGGAAACGTGTGGTTGGAGAAGGTGCACAAGCAAGATCACCACAACCTGAGAGGAAAGTTGATTCAAGAATTTTGGAGATCTTCACCTTCTGTCAGAAGCATCTTACCTGGGAGAAAAAGAACTGAACTTTTGTTTAGAGGTCCAAAGTCCTCTTTTCTAATGAAAGTAAATTTTGGATTTATTTTGTAAACCAATGTCCTAAAGTGTAGAGCAGGGGTCTCAAACTCCAGGCCTCGAGGGCCGGTGTCCTGCAGGTTTTAGATGTGTCCTTGATTTAACACAGCTGATTTAAATGGTTAAATTACCTCCTCAACATGTCTTGAAGTTCTCCAGAGGCCTGTAATGAACTAATCATTTGAATCCGGTGTGTTGACCCAGGGTGAGATCTAAAATCTGCAGGACACCGGCCCTCGAGACCTGGAGTTCGAGACCCCTGGTGTAGAGGAACAGTGAAGTGGAACAAAAACCAAGGAATCTGGAGTCCTGTGTGAAGGTGCAACAGTTTACAAATAATTAAAGGTGCCAGCTGTCTGCCAAACTTGTCAGCACGTGCTTCCATCTTTCCATCCACAAGCTTTATGGAGATGCTTGGATGCTCTTCTGATGGGACTTAGGACCTGCCCACATAGATGTCTCATAGCATGTCTATAGAGAGACTGCAGTATGAGCAGCAGCGTGCATTCTGCCCATGTGTCTGCACAGGTCTACAGTAAATTGTTGAGCACAGGCCACTGGATTTGTTACTAACACTCTGCAAGTGCTGCGTGTCCCATTCACAATGACTGTAATGACACATGTTAAAATGGGTTTGTTGCCTAATTGACTCTTTTGTCTGTGGCTGAGTGTGTGGCATTCAGACATGCACAATGTGTGACATGCAGGGTGAAGTCGTGGATAGAGTTATTGATCACTGTTGTTCCATCAGACGTGCACAAGATGACTTAATAATTTGTTTGAAACATTCTTTGTGAAAGTAAACTTTTCATAAAACAAACTCTGATATTTGCGCCCTCACGGTTCTTGATGTCTGCTATTTTAGCCTCTGTATCCTTTATGATCACAGTCTTGGTTGTCTTTAGTTGTTTATCAGCCAGAAACACAATTTGAAAGTTCTTGTGGTTCAATGCAAACATTTCTCAGACTGATTTGCATAACTTACAAGCACTTCTGTTTATTATGCTATCTTTAGGTCCTGAATGTATGGAACTGCAGGTAAGTTGACATTAACCCTGGAAAAAATTAATGATTGTTTTAGAAATTACAGTTACAATACAGCGTCACACAGGGCAGGGCAATCAACCGCACCTCAGGTCATTAGCACAGTCATTATGTCCTTAATTGATGTCAGTACACAGAATCTAAGAGGTTTCATGCAGTGTTTCCTGAACAATCATATCTTAGGAATTAATAGTAATTTGAATAGATTTTCACTACCTCAAACTAACTTTCAGTAGCAGGATGATGGTCAGAGGCCTTGTATTACCTTTTCACCATCCAATCCAGCCAGTGTGGTCAAACATCCCAAAGGGGAAATGCTTCTACATGTCTATTTAACACTGCAGCATTCTATATATAGACTGGAATAAACCTTTAATATAAGGGTTTATTTCAGTTCAATCACAGGGTTCTGTGCTTCCAACTATACTTGTCTCACTACAGAAGCTTCCTAGAGGCAGCCTTAAAGAATTCAATGTGACATGATGTCTAATTTCTTTAATTCTAACTTCAGAAAACCTGAAGTTGTATTTCATTAAAAACAAAACAAGGTGTCTTACGAGATATTTTGCAATTGTCTTCAGTAGTACTGTGAGAAACATTCGAGCTGTTCTTTAACTCTCACATTAAACCAGTATAATTTTTCTGATTTTTGTAATGAATGGAAAATCGTTGCCTGTGGTATGTATGTATGTATATTTTCCATTGGGCCATTCTATATTATGATATTCTATTGGTGCTCAGTTGACCTGTCAAAAGGTGCAAATATATACAATTGTGGGATTTGTCTAAAATATTTGTAGCTCCATAGATGCTGGCACTCACTCTGCGTGAGGTAATGTTTATACACACACACACACACACACACTTCAGTGTGTGTCCTTAAAAGTGGGCCTTAAATAGGACTTAACTGTTGACCATTTTAAATGCTCATGAGTACTGAACAGCAACAAAGTCTATGTCTCCTTGTTGCTGCCGAGCATATTTATTGCTTTGGGGTGTTTAAAACAGTCATGTTCTAGCATTTCTGCTCACTGTGAGGAATGGCTAGCTCAATGGTTTGGAAAACGGCAAAAATGATTCCTGAGGGAGATTACAGCATAAAATACTGGGGAAACTGTAATGTAGGTTATGGAAAGACATGCTTTAAATGCACTGTGCAGTACCACTTATTGAAATGACATAGTGATATGCTGACATACTGATACGTAAAGCCCAACACACTCATGTTTCAGCCTGATTTGCTTGGAATAAGACTTTCAAGAGCTGATGGATATTTTTTTTATTTTTGTTTTCCACAATTACTTACAGATAATTCAGTATATCAGTGCATGACTCTCTGATGTCTCAATCAGGCAGAAGTGACTTTTTCATGGAAAAAGTGTAATTTTTTCATTGATGTGTTTCAGTTACAGAGATGAATTTTGTTATTGTTGAAGGTTTGGAAGAACACTAGTAAAATACAAATATTCTAATATCCTAGGGTTAGGGTTGGGGTCATCACCAAATGATGCCTAAGAGCTCAGAGGGTTAATAAATGGCTGATCGATGTTGTGTCTCTTCATGCTCCACTGGGCATGGTCAGAAATCCAATTCAGCAAGTACAGCAACCAAAGCCTTGCCAAACAAAAACCTGTGTTGAGTGCATGGCGTCACGCCTACTTTAATGCTTGGCTTCCTGAAGAAAGAAACAATTGCGCTGAAAAATCAAAGACAGAATGCATACCATTGAAAGAGCCAGGTGTTGGTACAGTCTGGCCTGTGTTTGACCCTTCTGATCCAAGTTTAGAGTTGTTTAAATGGAAGCATTCCCAAACCTAAAAGCAAAATTTTCTAACCTCACTTTAAATTCCATCACATCCTTGCACCAAATATCCAAGATCTTGCGATGTGACATTGAGGTTGTGATTTAAGACAGTAAATTCTATGATAATTCATATTATGGCAACCCTGCTGCACAGTAGCTGCACACATTTACACAAAACTGCAGCTTGAGTCATAGTTTTTCAAACCTAACTGCACATCCTTTCTCGATATGTGGGGTAAATCAACCACTTTGCATCCCATTTCATGCAAGCTCATTCTTATGGTAGAATGAAGGTGTGCTGATCTGTCACTGTCTGAGACATACAACTGCCCTGCTTGTTCCAGAGTCATTAACAGAGAGAGAAATGTGAGGTGACATGCACACGCCCGTACTGTAAAGATGCCAGGATGGAAATGTGTTGTGGCATGTAGATCAACTGTCGGTTTAGTGACTGCTTTGGCATCTGTCACTTTCTTTGTTTCTCCTTTCCCATTGATACTTTCCCCCTGCCGTAGTCAGTCTGTATTTACAACCGCCCATCTCATTAGCGCCCGAACACAGAGTGCGAAGGCCCTATTGTATCTGCTCGGTTGTTTCTTCTTCTTCTTCTTCCTGCAAAACAAGGGCCTTTTTGAGGGCTTTAACATGCTCAAAAACTCATGAAATTTTGCACACGCCAGGTCTGGTGAAAAATTTTGTTTTAATGGTTTTACATAGGAGCACTGGGAATGGCTTCTAGAGTGCCACCTATGCGTTGTTAAATGCAGGCCTACGACCACATCGTTTGAGCTACATGTATGAAATCTGGCACACCATGTGTATCATGCCAAGATGAACAAAAAAGTCTGTGGGCCCATTGACGCAAACCCAACAGGAAGTCCGCAATTTTGAAGTGAATGTGACATTTTGGCTCTAATTTTGCTATTTCAATGCCTCGAAATTTTTCAAACTCCTCCTTGGGATTTGGTCGCATAAGCTTCATCTTTGGTCAGTGTCAACTACACACCGGGGCCATGTTAAATTGCGGAGCTTTTGAGTTTTCACGATACGGTGAGCCGGTGGCGCCACGGCTAATTTCGATGACTCGCCATGAAAATCTTATTGCCTCTCATTCTATCATACATTGTCCGATCTGGACCAAAGAGCACACATATGATAAGCCTCCAGCCCTGAACATATTTGAACTGCCACATTTGACATCAGGGACAGCGCCACCTAGTGGGAACAGGAAATGTCATGATTTACACTTTGGGGAATAGTATTGTGATGGGTGACATCTGCAGCCTCAAATTTCTCCAGGAAAGCCTTAAGGAGTTGGTCTTGGGTTACAGTGAAAACTGAGTTTTCGCGAAAGGGTGTGACCCCTAAAGCATGGCGAACTTTGATGTCTCGCCATGAAGAAAAAATAAGTATAACTCAATGAAATCCAGACTGATCAGTACCAGACTTTACAGGCATGATGTCACACCCGCCCTGAACAGATTGATGTGCCCATTGTCAGGAATACGCAGAGTGCCAACTAGTGGCAACAGGAAATGTCATGTCTTTCACTTTGTTG